>NW_022436968.1:8008568-8037209 GCF_009761245.1 Sapajus apella | reverse complement strand
TTTCCCATTGACCTTTCTCTCATGTATATATATAAAATCATGATATATATATTGACCTCTCTCTTTCATGTATATATATAAAATCATGAAAAATATATATATATATATATACATATATATATATTTATGTAGAGAGAGAGAGAGAGAAATATATATATATAGAGAGAGATATATAGTAGATATATATACACATCTCTTGTTTCTTCGAAAACTATGTAGGAAAATATCCTACATATTCTGCTTAATAATTTTCTTTGTAAGTAATTTTCTTAGTAAAACAGGAAATTTCCTTATTAAAGCAACGTGTGTGTGTGTGTGTGTGTGTGTGAGAGAGAGAGAGAGAGAGAGAGAGAGACCTGTAGCCTCAACCTCAATAAATCCTCTCATCTCAGCCACCTGAAGAGCAAGGACTATAGGTCCACACCTCCACTTTCAGCTAATTTTTAAAAAAATATATTTTATTGCACTTTAGGTTGTGGGGTACATGTGCAGAACATGCAGGATTGTTACATAGTACATACATAGCAATTCAGCTAATTTTTTGGTATTTTTTATAAAAATAAAGTCTATGTTTCCCAGGCTATGTTCTCTATTTTAAATACATAACCTGTGTAATAAAAAATTGAGAAATATTTTTATGTTTCATGATATCTCCTACTATTTTATTTTTATCTCCATCAGATACAAACAGAATTCATTTGCTAGGAAAGCTTAGTTTTCATAGTAATGCCAAAAATATACCTTTTGTTTTTAAATATGTTAAATCTGAGAAGAGTGGCTTTAAAACTCTAAGTATTTTACATAATCTGTTTTTCTTATTTCAGTTTTTATTTATTACTTTTTACCAATCCTGGTGTACTATGCACCAGGCTGGCCTAAGGAGTGGTCTTCCTTGCTTTCTATCTACAAATTTAAATCTTTTCTTTCTTTCTTTCTTTCTTTTTTTTTTTTTTTTTTGGTAAATTGATACACTCCTGAGTTATGACAGGAATAGAATTGCCTTGATAACTCTTTAAATGTAAATTTAATGAGGCATAAAATAAATAAATAAAGATCATTTGAAATCTCAATAGAAATTCAAGTATAGGAAAAAATAGTTTAGATGAATATGTGAAGGGGGAAAGTTGAAAATGTTAAGAATACCACATATTCAACATGCAGAAATAATCTGTCATTGAACAATGCTTCCTGAAGAGTTCAACAATTTTTTAAAAAACAATGAAAGGCATATTATTTTAAGCTATGTTTCCCACATTTTATGTCCTTTTCCTAAACTGATAAAGTGCCTCAAATAATATTCATTTATCAAAACCACTTCATAAACATCTCTATTGTTTCTTGGAAAACTAGATAGAAAAACACTCTACATATTCTGCTTAATAATTTCCTTAGTAAAACAAGATATCCTACTCAATATTTCTAAAATAAATTTATAAACAAGGTGTTATATCTCCCGTATCTGTAAACATGGTTTCAATATGTAGCCAAGGTTGAAATCATACTAACGTGTCTCAGAAGACCTTGTTTTTGGTATTCAGTGAAAAAGAGTCACTGCAATATTGTGTTCTGCAATGTAATTAGTGAGTTTCTATATTTAAAATAACCAAGTTTCAAACAAATGTTTTAGTCCTTGAGATAGACAAAAAAAGTGTAAAACTGTTTCTTAAACTCATGCTTTCTGAAATCATTCTAATCTTGTTTTTCTCTCAAGCTCCTCAGCTGGGTTCTACCAACAGAATTCTTAATCTTTCCAATGTTTCTATCAGACAATCATCTTTGACGAAACATTTTTTAAAGAATCATATGAAGATGTTAAAAATTTGTTACAGAAAAATAAATATATTGTTTTATTTTATAATAAAAGTGTCATATATTATTAAAATGGAGTACTACATATTTTTAGATACCAATAGGTATAAATTATCCATTTTTCCAAGAACGGAAATTACTATTCCTACATAAAAGGTTGTCTTCACTGTTTAATCCATCATTGGGTTTGATAACACTTTGAATTGAAGTTTGAAAAGAGTATGGGAGATAAAATGATTCTCTAAAGACTGTGGTTTCAAGTTTCCCCTTTTAATACAATGTTCTTCACCATATGTTTTATTATGAGTTAAGAGAAGAAATAGCTTTAAATACAATTTAAAAAGAATGACAAATGTCTTTACATTATTCTTTAAGTAATTACCCATTTGGTAGCAAAGAAACTACAACTCTTCAAATTAGATGCAGAAAAAAACTGTGTTCCACATTTATCTAATTTTATTCAATGATGATGGGATGCCTGGGTTATAATAGGTGAAGATTTGCAGAATAAAGGAAAGATTAGAAAGAATTAAACAAAAAGATATAATTTATCCATTTTTCTATTGGTAATAACCAGTATATATCTGGAAGAATTACAAAAATATACAAACTATTTTCATGGAAACTAGTGATTGCAGTAACAGTTGTCCATTTTTAAACATTTCACCAGAACATGGTATTTTAAGCATTGCAAAATGTACTTTTGTTGATATAATAACCTTATTTTGTCAATTTAAAATTTAGTTTCTAAATCATTTACATCTGTAGCTCAAGACCAATTATTTTGTTATTTGTAAAAGAATTGGCAGTTTAAACTCCAGACAGGTGTGTGCTTTATAGAATTGCAATAAGTAACTGTGTTATTGCAAGTTAAAATTGCAATATAATTCTTATTATTCAAATATTTTCTAAACATATGAAATATAATAATATAGCATTACAATTTATACATTTAACATCAGAACTTCTACATGTATATGAAGAACTTAAGATGAACAAAAATAAATGGTTTTCTTGAAAGAAGGTTTAGCAGTTCTGTCAATAAATATATTGTAGTCTGTATCTGCTATGATTTGGTCAGGAAAATGGAAACCTCTCCAAATATTCCAAACAGGAAGTAATTTAAAATAGGAGAATAAGAAATGAATAAAAATACTGGAAGATTCTAATTAGAGCAAAACTCAGGTAAGCCAGAATGGGTCCAGAAAATACAGGAATAGCAGGAAAAAATCTAAATGGTTTATATAAATTGTTCATACCATCAAATTGAGTTATTTGCTTCTCATAATGGCTTCTACCTCCCTTTTCTTTCCAAATTTTGCGTAATTGCTTCTCACTGGAAAAATGTATCCTGGAACCGTGCTGCTAACTATTATGAGAAATGTGATTTCAAGGCTTGTGGCTCTTGTAATAGCAGAGAGGGTATAAATAGTGAAATTATTACTGACTACTGGCACATTGTTCATCTTTCTTTAAAATGTTCATAAAGATGTCTCCCAAATTGTCAAATATCAGAAAGAATTATTTGAAAATGATAAAGTCAGCAGAAATTACTTGTACATAACCTTAATCCATCTCCTTTCCCCTCCCTCTTTATTTTCTTTTGTCTTCATAGTACCTTTGTTCTTGACTCTCCCGTACTTTGCTTATTCTCATCCTACTTCCATTTACCTGAAAACTTTTGGCAAAAGTTTTCAGGTAAATGGTGTTGGAGAATATTGAGCTTAGTTAGAAGGAAATTTTTAAGCCAAGTTTGGAGTGTGGTGTTATGGAGAGTAGGGGGTCAAACTGTGGGTCAAGGATGTGTGACCAGTTCTAAAATTTCACAAACTGAAATGTTTTTCCACAAATGAATCCTGGATGGGTCACAGGGAAACCCATTTTATTGTCACTGGCTATTTGAGTGGAGTTCCAGCAAGAGTGCTGGTCAGAGAATGGTACTGAGGACATCCTGGTCAAGCAGGAGGCACAAGCCTATTGGGAAGAGACTACGCCAGATCACCAAGGCCATTGCACATAGTCACCATCTCAATGATCTGCATGCTCTCGATCCAATATACCTTTGTCTTCTGCTCCTTAGGCCAATGCTTTTTTTTTTTTTTTTTTTTTTTTAAACCCGTTTAGCTTACCAATACATTTTTACCCATTTAGTTTTATTTGATGATTTAGAATGTATTTATGCCTTTATTGGTTAGAAATGCATTGCCTATTTAGTTTTATTTATTTCTTTATATATTTGAAACTGACTTTTAAATAAAATATTCCAGTATTAATACTGATATTTTGGTCTAAACTGTAATAAATTCTAACATTCATATGATATTGCCACTTGATCCACATTGCAATTACTAGACACAACAAAAGCTTGTCTGTAACCCCAAACTGTAAATGCAATAAAGTTGAAACAGGTTAGAAAATATGGCTAACTGTGCTTTCCCAAATGAAGGTTTAAAACAAATTTTGCAAAGCAAATTTCTCCCTAGTATGAGATTTATACTCTGCAACAAAGCTAACAATACTATATTTTGGACAATGAAAATAGAAAAGTGAGAACAGCTGGGTGTGGTGGCTCACGCCTATAATCCTAGCACTTTGGGAGGCTGAGGTGGGTGGATCACCCGAGGTCAGGAGTTCAAGACCAGCCTGGCAATCATGGTGGAACCCCATGTTTAAAAAAAAAAAAAAGAATAGAAAAGTGAGAACAGATGAAGTTAGGAGCTTCTCTACTCTAATTTGACCCAAAGGAATCAGGATAAAATAAAATGAATGAGAATTCACGCAGATTAGATATGTTTGCAATCTGGGGAAGTAAAAGGAACTCTGCTCGGTAAACTGCTCTCTAGAAGCCAACCTCTGCTGGCTCAAAAAAAGAATGCAAAATAATTTGTTCTCACACACAACTACTCAGAAAAGCGTCTACATTTAAATAAAAGAATTGAAATGAAAAATAAAAACAGCTAAGTGAATTAAGGATTCTAACCTGGAAGGTGGAAAAAGAACTACAATATAAATTTGAAGAAAACAGAAATAATGATTAATTATAAAATATTAGCATAATGAAACAATGAACAAATATCCAAAATAATAAATGCATTCAAGAAGAGATTTTTGGCAATACAGATCATAAATTAGACAAACATTTAACTAATTTAATACAAAAATATATGGAAAGCTGTTGAGGGTAAAGCAAAACTTACCAAAATAATTGAAAATGAATAGCAAGATTCGTTGGCTCAACTCTATCCAAACAGAATTGACATTATGATTAATATTTAACATCTTTATTTTGTTCATCATCTAATAAAGAAAAGTATAGCATTTCATCATTATTATGATGCTCTTTGTTGATTTTTAGTATATACACCGTATCAAATTAAGGAAGGTCCATTATATCCTAGTATATTTGTTTCTTTTCTCATGAATGAATGTTGAATTTTATCAGATGTTCTCTTTTAAAAAAAATTATTTTTAATTTTTTTGGTTACTCAGTAGGTATATATATTTATGGGGTACATGAGGTATTTTGATACAGGCATGCAATGTGTAATAATCATATCATGGAATATGGTGTATCCATCCCCTCAAGCATATATCCTTTGTGTTATAAACCATCCAACAGAGTTCTCTTGTTATTAATTGAGATGAGAATATGGTTTTGTTTTTTTCTCCGTTAATGGATCACATTATTTTCAAATGTTAAACAAATGTTGAATTTATGGGAAAACCTTCACTTGTTGATAATAGCCTCTTTCTGGCTTTACAATTTCTATAGGAATTGTAGTGTTAGCCACTTTTTTTTTCATATTTTTAATGCATTTTCTCTCATTTAATTCTTTTGCTAATATTTTTGACAAATTCAAAATTTTGATTTATTGACTTTTTATTTCTTCCATATATTAATATTTTATGTATTTATTCTTATCATTTCTTTTCTATTGCACTTTTTTTCTTTTTGAGATTTTACCCTTTTTCATTTTCTGTTAAACATTGTTGTAGCAGCATCCTACATGCTTTTGTATGTTGTTTTTCATTACATTTCAGTTCAAAATATTTAAGTATTTCTTAAGAGATTCTTTCTTTGACTCTTGGATTTTTTATATTGCTGAATTTCCAAACTTGAAAATTTTTAGTTATCTTTATTATTTCTAGTTTAATAATTCCACTGTGGTCAGAGAACATCATTTGTATAGTTTTATTTCTGTGAAAATAATTGAGGCTTCATTTACAGTCTAGCATATTGCCCATTTTGGCAAATGTTTGGAATGTACTTAAAAAAAATACATTGCTGTTGTGAGTAGAGTGTTCTACATATATTCATTGGGTAAAGTTGATTAACCAATGAACGAATCTCTAACCTTAATAATAATATTTGTTCTGCTTGTTCCAGCAATTACTGAGATAAATGTATTATCTTTTAAAGCTGTGTTATGAAATTTCCTTTTGTTGTTAATAATATGTGTTGCTTTAAGGAGCAACACAATGGAATAACCAACAAATCTTATCAAGCCCTTACTTTGTTTCACTCATCCTCTGAGTTTTTTGCATATATTAGCACAAAGCTATTCATCACAAGAATTCTGTAATTATTTTATTATCTTTATTTTATAGATAAGTTAACTGAGCTTTAGAGAAACTTGCCAATGCACATATATGGTAGGGGGCAGAAATGGCATTTGAATCCAGCCAGTCTAGATCTAAATGTTTCTAGTATCTTTCGAGCACTAACTTAAGCAAATGAGTATTTATGCTGTATTACTTGATTGAAAGGCTCCAAAATCAGAGTTTGGTAATGTTTTCATTGTTGTAGAGCAGAAAGTAAATGTTTTATGCTTTCAACATGTGATTTTTTAAAAGAATCCTTTAAAATATTTTTTAAAATTCCTATCTCACTGGTTATATAGAAATAGAACATTTGCCAGTTAAGTTCCATGGGCCATACTTTACAAACCCTTGTTCTACACTATTAAAATGTGAATTCTCCCTGCCTCTTATGTAGAAATTAAATATCATGTTAATAATGATATAATTATTTGAGTAGGGAAGAACCAAAGAAACCAAAAATGTATTTCACATGTGAAAAATATATAAGCATATAAATAATATTAAAGTAGAAAATTCCCTCTTAGATGGCATGAAAGAAATACAAGCTGCTTAAAAACATACACAAATAATTTTTAACACTTACTAGATAACATATACCGATCTAACATTTTTTTTTTTTTTTTTTTTTTTGAGACGGAGTTTCACTCATGTTACCCAGGCTGGAGTGCAATGGCGCGATCTCGGCTCACCGCAACCTCCGCCTCCTGGGTTCAGGCAATTCTCCTGCCTCAGCCTCCTGAGTAGCTGGGTTTACAGGCACGCACCACCATGCCCAGCTAATTTTTTGTATTTTTTTAGTAGAGACGGGGCTTCACCATGTTGACCAGGATGGTCTCGATCTCTTGACCTCGTGATCCACCCGCCTCGGCCTCCCAAAGTGCTGGGATTACAGGCTTGAGCCACTGCGCCCGGCCTATAACGATCTAACAATTTTTAAATCTATTGTCTCATTTTGTCTTTATCTTTTTATCATTGCTTTTATAATGTCTATTGCTAGTAGATGATATAACATCGATTAAACACTAGGAAAACTAATTTTAGAGTCAGAATTTTATCTCTTAATTAATATGATTGAAAGTCTGTGCCACTGTATGCAAGAAGCACAGCTACATCTTAGTAACAGACACATTGTAAGAAAAATGATAATGAAGATTTAAAAGAAACATGCAAATCTAAATTAATGTGTGGTGTCTGGATGTGTTGCCTCATGTCTATAGTCCTAGCACTGTGGGATCCCCAAGTGGGTGAATGGCTTGGGCTTAGGAGTTTTAGAGCAATGTGGGCAGCATAGTGAGACCTCATCTTTACTACAAATTTAAAAAATTAGCTGGATGTAGTGGCACATGCCTGAAGTCCTAGCTACTTATGAGGCTGAGGCAGGAGGATTACTTGAGCCTGGGAAATAGAGGATGCAGTGAGCTGTGATTGTGTCATTGCTTCAGCCAGACAATGACTATCATTGTTACTATGATACTGATTATCACTAAGATATATAATGAATACTATGAAAATATAGTATTATCTTTGGGTAACCCCCCACATAGGCACTGAGGAAGGAGAGCTAAGCAGAATCCTGGCACAATTAGTGCCTGAAGAATATCTCAGTTTATAGTGTTACTACTCAGTTATTTCCCTTTATATAATCCTCTCTATATAATCATATTTGTTCATAGAATGGGTGCCTAAAGAATATCTTACCACTCAGTTATTTCCATATATATATATATATATAACTATACCTTAGTTAATAGAGGAATGCCTAGAGCAGATACAGTACAGAGCATGAATTAAGCAATAAGCAGCTTATAGTCAGAGGAATGTCTGGAGCAGACACGGTGCGGAACATAATTTAAGGGAAAAACAGTTATACCAGGACAGGAATCCATGGCCCAGGCTGCAGCGTTCAGTATCGTAAAGATACCCGCTGTAATCCCATTACTGGGTATATATCCAAAGGATTACAAATCGTTCTACTATAAGGACACGTGCACACGAATGTTCATTGCAGCACTGTTTACAATAGCAAAGACCTGGAACCAACCCAAATGCCCATCGACGATAGACTGGATAGGGAAAATGTGGCACATATACACGATGGAATGTTATGCAGCCATCAAAAACGATGAGTTTAGGTCCTTTGTAGGGACATGGATGAACCTGGAAACCATCATTCTCAGCAAACTGACAGAAGAGCAGAAGATCAAACTCCGCATGTTCTCACTCATAGGCGGGTGTTGAACAGTGAGAACACATGGACACAGGGAGGGGAGCACTACACACTGGGGTCAGTTGGGGGGAAATAGGGGAGGGACGGTGGGCGGTGGGAAGCTGGGGAGAGATAGCAGGGGGAGAAATGCCAGATGTAGGTGATGGGGAGGAAGGCAGCAAATCACACTGCCCCGTGTGTTCCTATGCAACAATTTTGCATGTTCTTCACATGTACCCCAAAACCTAAAATGCAATAAAATAAATAAATGGGAAAAAAAAAAAAAAGATACCCGCTGTATGGCAGGCTGTGGGCAAGAGCCACTCTTCCTCATAAAGGAGTTGTAGGACCTTGTGTCCAGTTATTGTGGAAGGCTGCCGTCAGACCGGCAATCCCTCCAGCATCCGAGGGCTCAAAACCCCTCTGGATAATCACACCTTGGTGACTGAACTTTATCAGCTGTTGTTACTGTGCTAGCTCAAAAGCATTCTCCTATAGAACTCTTTGGAAGCTGCCAGCAGGTGGCAGTAGACCCCGACAGCTCTGTCACTGCTGTGTGACTTAAGCATCCTCCTACAGATACTCTTAAGAGTAGCATGTCCATAGATAGAGGGATTGCACATGGCACCCTCTTCACTGTGCACGGCCCACCTCCATGCCTCAGTGACCTAATGGGGGTGGATCCCTTGCTGTGCACTGTCCATCTCCTAGCCTAGGTGACCTAATCGGGGTGGACCCCTTGTTTTATTGCTCACTACCCTATCACTATACTTAAAGATGACTTCACTCACTACTCTGCCCCCTAACCTATACCCAATGAACATTCGGGGCCTCGCCTCTCTCCGCTAATAGGTGGCATGGCCCCCCTGAGCTGAGCTGCGCTTTCTTTGTACTTCTGTGTCCTGTCTCTTTATTTCTCAGATCCTGCGCCTCAGCACAGCATAAGGGACACCTCACAACCCTGTGGGGCCCTTAGCCCTGCAAGTATCTTTTGAAGGGTTTATGCCTTCATTTATTTTGTATCTACCAAACACAAATTATCCAAGTCATATTCTTTTATCAACATGCATTTGAAATTCAACTTAGAAAGACAAATGAACCCCAACAATCATTTGAAAAGACCCAAATTAAAACAACAACAAAAACAAAAACCCCAACTCTCTTCCAAATATTAGCTAATTAAATTAAAGGTTAAAACAATAGAAACGTACAAAATCTAAGACACACACACACACACAATATATATATATATACGTATATATATATATGATAGTATATATAACCTCAGTCTGTTCAGGCTACCATAACAAACATACATATGATAAACTGGGTGGCTTAACCAACAAACATTGTTTTCTCACAGTTCTGGAGACTGAGAAGTCCAGGATCAAGGTATTGCTGCAGGTATTGCTGCAGATCTGCTGTCTGGTGAAGGCACACTTCTTTTTTCATAAATAGTCGTATTCTTGCTGCATCCTCACAGAGTTGAAGGAGTGAGAGAGAGCCCCTGGAATTTCTTTTATAAGGGCACTAATCCTATTTATGAGGACTTTACTATCATGACCTCATTATCTTCTGAAAGCCCCACCTCCTAATATCATCACACTTGGGTAAATTTTTAGAATGTGTATTTTAGAGTCACATAAACGTTCAGTCCATAGCATATACATATTTCCTAGGATATATTTTACATTATATTATGTATTATATGTAAATATATGTTCTAGGAAATATTTTTAAAATTACATTCTACACTGTGTAAAATGTGGTTTAAATGGAAACGTTCAGAGGAAAACTGATAGTGTTAATCTATAAAATTAAGAATTAAAAATAGGCCTGAGCATTGTGGCTCATGCCTGTAATACCAGCACTTTGGGAGGCCAAGGTGGGCAGATCACCTGAGGTCAGGAGTTGAAGACCAGTTTGGCCAGCATGGTGAAACCCTATCTTTTCTAAAAATACAAACATTAGCCAGGCAAGGTGGCTCATGTCTATAGTTCTAGCTACTAGGGAGGCTAAGGCAGGAGAATGGGTCGAATCCAGCAGGTGGAGGTTGCAGTTAGCGGAGATCATGCCACTGTACTCCAGCCTGGGTGACAGAGTGAGATGCCATCTCAAAAAAAAAAAAGGTAAAAAAAATAAAACAATAGTAAGTGTTCTATTCAAACCATTAGGAAAAGTAAGAAAATCACAAAAAGTAAGATAAAAGCAGAAATTTTGCATTTATATTCTTATGCTGATATATATATCATGAACGGCTTTTTGTTGGAGTGACTAGGCATACTACCACCTATCACAATTAGGAAAAAGGAGAGAAAGCTCACATAGAAATAGTAATAGTAATTAGAAGATTACTAAAAAGAGAAAATTGATGGAAATATTAGGAAACATATTTTAAATTTTAGAATAATTAACTAATTAGAGGCAAACATAAGTAAACAAATTTGATCCCAGAGAGAAATTCTAGATAGAAGCTGTTATATAAGAAAAATACATTAAAGTGCTATACCCCTAAAAAGACACCAGTCTCAAATATTTTATAGTTAGCCATGTGAAAACTTCAAAAACAAACTTGTGAGGTTTTAACTCTTTCAAGAGGAAGCAAAATAGATATATTTGTTTATTAAGGGTCATTAAGTAAAAAATAATAATGTATGACAGTATTTATAGTATGCTCTTAAGTTTACAAAAAGATATTCATATCTACTCATAAGCAGAGAAAATTTCTGGAATTTTATTTAAAATGTCTTCTGTTGCCTATGGCTGCCTTTAAGGCATGAGTTTTAGAAGGAGATTTATTTTATGCTCTTTCATTTTCATGAAGTGTGCATTTTTGCAGATGATTTTTTTCAATAAGCACAATATTTTTAAATAAGCAATCCTAAGAGTACAATGACAAGAAAACAGCAAGAAGACAGATGTCTTTGCAATATAATTTGGAGTAGAAGAGCTATACTGATAAACCCTTTGAACAAAAAGTTATAAAACATAAAATTTTTCAAGTAAACATTCAGACGTTTTCTTTTCATAATGCTACAATATGAGCATTTGAAAACCCTTGACATTTGCATATTTTGGCAACAAGTAGTCTTAAGCCAAAATCAGTAACCTTTTTAAACATTAAAAAGGTAGCATTAAATATTTACACCATCAAAATGATGTAAAAATAATATCACAAATACAAACTGTTAAAAACCCATCACAGAGTTTAAGCAGAACTTATCAATTTAAGTCTACTCAAGCATATCCTATCCCTCTACTTTTTAGATGTATCCTCCTTCCTGATTTTTTTCTTTTTTGTATTTGTAGTGTGTACACAAATATATATGTATATTTATTCTATATATATATATGTATTTTTTCTCTCTCTATATATATATACTCCTAAACTATTGTTTACTTTTGCTACTTTAAAAAAGTACCAGAAAGTATTCATTTTATATTACTTTAGTATTACTAATGTTCAGTATCATTGTGCTTGTGAAAGTTATTCATGAAATACAAGCGCCACTAATTTCTTTTCACTATCCTGAAGTTTCTATTGTACTCTTGCAAAATTGAATTATCTTTCCTTTGTAAATAAACATTTGTGTTGTTTGAAGAATTGTTTTTCTTTCTTTCTTTTTGTTTTGTTTTGTTTTGTTTTGTTTCGAGAGGAAGTCTCTCTCTGTTGCCCAGTCTGGAGTGCACTGATGTGATCTTTGCTCACTGCAACCTCCGCCTCCCAGGTTCAAGCCATTCTCCTGCCTCAGCCTCCCAAGTAGCTGGGGCCGCAGGCCCCCACCACCATGCCCAGCTAATTTTTGTAGTTTTAGTAGAGATCATGTTTCACTATATTGGCCAGGCTGGTCTCAAACTCCTGACCTTGTGATCTGCCTGCCTTGGCCTCTGAAAGTACTGGGATTACAGATCTGAGCCACCGTGCCCAGATGAGTTTTTTTGTTGTTGTTAAAAACAGTTCTTTTATGACTATTGATATAAATGCCTCATTACATGTTCAAACATTTCTATAGCCATAGTAAGTTACAGTTGGATTCCTGGCATATTTTATCTTTACAGAGGTGAAAAAAATGCATTTTAAAATCAATAAAATATGATTGATAATGTCAGAGAGTGATATAAAGTAGTACAGATATACAATAAGTTTATGAGAGTGTTTGTTGCTCTGTGGCCGATACTGATATTTGGTATTATCAGACTCTCTAATTTGGAATGTCTCGTGAGCATAAAATGGTGTTCTAGTTGTAACTTGTATTAATTAATTAATTAATATTTATATTTGACAACATATAAATTTTATACAATTTCTGATTGCTTTTTAAAATTATTAATCTTGCCAGATAGTCTATTCTTTGAAAATGAAATTAATTTGAGCGTTTTAAATGTTTTTATTTTATGCATTTTAAAACTACATACTAATATCATGTTGTTATTAGGATCAAACCATTGCATATGGGCAAAGAATAGATTGTAAAACCAATTCCCTGAATTTTGTTAAATCTTGTTTTATGGCTTATCCGTGATCAACTTTATATTTCAAGTTTGAGTCAAATGAATATTTTCAAGATATTGGATAGACTATTCTATACATGTCTATTAGATCAAGCATGTTAATTGCATTATTTAAATCCTCTATAGTTTAATAACTCTGAATTCAGACAGCACTTTTTTATACAATAACTGAAGCTTATCCTTCAAGGTTAATTTGCTCCAAGTACAAAGTATTTTCGTAAACTGTAAGATTTACTTTTAATACATTTTTATTAAAGAAGGAACAGCTATTTATTCTTACAAAATTTCATTGTTGTTATTTCTTTTGGAACAAGTCAATAATTTCATTAAAATTTGAGAACTTGTAAAATTAACAAATTTAGTTTTCTTCATGTGAAAAACATAGTTCATGTTTGTTTAGGTGTTAATAGTTCTTTTATGCATTAATAGTTTTATATAGCATCTATATTTACTTTTTAGTATTACAGGAGATTTCCCATGGTTTTGAATTTCATTTGAACTACCAGATTTCTTCCATGAACTATTTTAATCATAGATCAAATGACTTGTCACAAGAATTAGCCACTCAATATCTTAATAAGGTGGGCAGTCAAGCAAGGCTTGAAAGGAGTCAAATTACTTTTGCTTTCAGACATCTACAGTTTTATGTGTCTCTTCTGCACAAGCCACAAAACATTTTAAAAGGGCAAATATAGGTAAATAGAAAATTAAATGTAAAATCCAATAGCTCAGCTGCCTTAGAATTTTGAAGGATATACATATATCAATGAGATAAAATACGTGTAGTTATAGAAACAGGAAAGCAGGCTGGTGCATTGGTGCTAATTATATCTTTTATAACTAGCTTTCAAAATAAATGGTTTAAATTGTGATAAATTTCTACACTAGTTTGTTATGTTTTAAAATTTGATAAATTATATTAGGCAAGAAAGAATGTGAAAACCAAGGTTTTAGGAAATTACCTCATCTGAAAACATTTGAAAATAAAAATGAGGTTGTTTCTTATATATTCTATATAGTGGATAGAAACATGTGTTATGATAGAAATTATTTCAGTCAAGTAATTCCACTTTCTTGAACTCTTGGCCAATCTATTTGAATTGTTACTCATGGCTGCTAAATGATCTATGGAATCAATGTTATATAATAGATTATGAATATACTATATTCAGAAAGAGTGGTGATTACCCTCCATAGACTCCTAGCTATTCTTCATGCTTATATTATTTTTCCATTATATACAATTTTCATTTTAAAGCACCTTATATATATGTGAATACTTTTTTATTCCTCATTGCCTATAAAGCTAAGTTTAAACACACCAGTCTGGGATTAAAGACCTTCTATAAATAGCATATCCATACACCCTGGCATGCTTGAAGTAGTCTATTTCAGTCTGTCTTTTGTCCTGGTATAATTATTAACAGTGCCCCTTTTACTCTCAAAATTGTATTATTTTTGGTTATATAGTTATACCATCCAAAATCAAATTCCAATCAACTCTTCCAATTGCATCTCGCATTGCAATGCATTTTATGAATCCAATTCTCAAACCCAAATGAATAACTTTATGTCCCCTGTATGTTTTTCCATCTTCCCACATTTTCTTTTCTGCCTCTTTTTTCCTGTCCTGTATGAAATGACCTTCATCCCTAAGTGTTTTGGTCTCGCCTTCAGTAGTCACCTAAGATGTCAACTCTTTCACAAAAATTGTCCTGATTCCCAGTTGGAGATAATTTCACTCTCCAATCTTGGTGTCACTTTACCTACATTCATTTAATTCATATCTGACTTGACTTGTGGTTATTAGTAAACTTCTAATCCCCACTGCTTGATTTGGTGTTTCTCGAATGCTAAATCAATGCCTTATTATTTTATCATTCATAGTGTCCGATTTCTAGGGCATATGCAACAAAATCTTGTTGTTTAAAGAAATGAAAAACTTAAAGTTGTGCATTATGTTGTATTAAAAAGGTTCTGTATCTAAAATAATCACATTAATCAGTGTAAAGGAATTGTGAAAATGACAAAATAAAATTTATGTTATTAAAGATTGTATTAGATTTCTGTCTATTAAATTAGACAATTTGACTTTATAGTCCACATAGTATATTTTAAAGTTTGAGAATTTCAAAACTCTTATCTTTAATATTTTTAAGTTGTATAAAAATATCTCAATACTGTTATTTTGTGGATAGTTTTAACTTTCTCTGGCTACTGATTTTCACAAAAATGTATTTAGGTAAACGACCACTAAATTTCTTCCCTGAGGGATTACTTTAATTTAATCATATTCTACAACAAAATTTGAAGTTCTGTATCAGTCTGAGGAATAGTTGGGAGTTCTTTCTGTTCATTTATACATATTTACAAAGTTGCTTTACAAGGAAAATACTCTAGGAGTATTTATGAATAGAACAAAAAGAATCCAAAAATGACAAAGCTCCTTCTCTAGGAAAAGGATGGAAAACTGCATTTGATAAAAATTCCTTTTTTTTCTTCATTCTAATATTGACTTACCATCAGAGGATTAACATCCCCATGGGTCATGTATTTTGAAATAAAGAGATACACTGGTAAAAATATTTTTTGAAAGTGAATGATAATTTTAGAAAGTAGAGAATTATATTCTAGCACAAAGGAAATTGTAATGGGTTATTGTAAAAATATATCTATGGTTATAAATTTTTTAAAATTTTATATATAAGTGTATATATACAGACTTAAAGCAAAAGTTACTGTTGTTTAAGTAAATGGAGAAAATATTGTAATGAATTATGCTATTTTAAAATACCATGTAATAGATACAAGACAATAATTTTATTAAAAATACTTTGTGACCTCATTTTCTTATTTACGCCTTATAAGATGTTTGTCAGCAATATTGTACTATCTCAGCAAATCACTTTATGTCTCTATAGATGCAAACTTTGGGTGCTAAGATTATAGTCAACTCCATCACAGCTAAGAGAGAAACAGGCTATTCTCATTTAATTTAGGTTTCTATTTTGGCCAATATTTTAATATTTTATTGAAGTTTAACATTATTGAAATGGGAAATCTTTTTTGTTATTAGAGACTAATAAATATTCATCCAAGTGTTTTAAACATATTGGGCAAAAAATAGTTTAAACGTGTTTTGAGTCATGTTCTGAAACATTGGACTTCATCCATGCCAAGGATTCATCTTTGCCACCACTGTAAAAGCAGTATCTTTAACAAATGCATTGACACAGAATAACCTTGCCAATAAGATTCCCCTGAAATGGTTCCCTATGGTGTAAGGATCTTACCCTATTTTTGGATTTGATATTCAAAACCCTCTACAGTCCAACTTCCATCTCATAACTCAGTACTTCAAGCATGCTTAGGAAAAGAAACAACTAAACAAAACAAAACAAATACATGCTTTCTCAGTGTCCCTTTGAGAAATGCAAAATATATGATTTAAAAGTATGACAAATACTATAGTAAACAAATCTTCTAAATGAATGTACAGATGCTCCTCAACTTGCAATGGGCTGACATCCTAATAAACCTGTCATAAGTTTACAATACTGCGTTGAAAATGCATTTATTACACTTAACCTAGCAAACATCATGGTTTAGCCCAGGTTTTCTTAAACATGCTCAGAACACTTACATTAGCCTAAAGTTAGGCAAAATCATCTAACACAAATCCTATTTTATAATAAAGTGCTGAATACCTCATGTAATCTATTATCACACTGAAAATGAATCAGAATTGTTGTATGGATACTGGAAGTATGGTCCTTACTGAATGCAGATAGCCGTCGTACCACCATAAAGTCAAAAAATTGTAAGATGAACTATCATAAATTGGAGACTGTCTGTAACTGCTCTGTGTTAAGATAATTAGATAGTTTTAGGGAATGCATTGAATTTATTTTCCATCATTTTCCTTAGTACATCCTTTGCTCCAGCCAAACTGGCTGGAGTTTGTTTGAACACTCTTGCCTGCAGAGGTTCCCTTAAAATTCTCTTCTTTTTTTTTTTTTTTTTTTTTTTTGCTGTTGATCTAAGTCCTTTACCTCCTTTGGAGTCTACCATACCTTCCATTACTTTCCTGAGGCTAGCGTTGACAGCCTAGGTAGGATGACTAATTATAAGAGCCTATAATTTAGTTACACTTGAGTTGTGCTACATTGTATTTGTTATTGGTCTTTCTAGTCACCATTTATTAATTCAATTAGTATTTATTGAGTGACTACTTTTTGCCAAAACATGGAGATGAAAAGATAACTAAGAACTAATTTATTTATTTTGTTTTTGAATCCCCCAAGATCAGGGTCCTTGTCAAATATCATCACATACTCTCTATACTTTGCAATATCTTTAGGGAGAGTCACAACTTAGTATCGTTGTTGATAATGAAATTCTAGGTCTAGAATGTTTTAAATAAAAACCTTTTTAAAAGTCAATTTATGTAACTAACACAAGGGTAGATATTTTGGGTTTTAAAAATTATGATATTTAAATATTACTAGCTATATTAGTTTGTTCTCAAATCATTTAGGATTCAGCAGACACAAACACAGGGAGAATATTAATATGACTTTAGTTGTAACTAAAACATGATCTAGTGATGCTATAGAAACAATTAGATTACAGGAAACTGTTTAACAGCAACACTGTATAACATAGATTAGAGGGTTATACAGGTTGAAAATGTCATGGCCGGCATTACAAAAAATAATGTTTCAATTTATTTTATAAGTCTTATGCAATAAGTTGTTATTTTCTAAATCATTCACAAATCACATTATTTACATATTGATTTTGATTCCTCTTATAGTAAGAAATTTCATTTCCTTATGTCATAATTTGGAATTAGAGAAATGAAAGCTCTAGTCGAATGACTTTTGAAGAAATTATTATATTTAACAAATATTATTTTAAAAACTGATTATTAATACTAAAATTTAGAAATCATTAAAATTAATTATGATTATGTGGCTAAAAGGTGCTATCCATCATTTCAGGTGTTTTGGCATGTACTCTGTGTACATGGTGTCTGTTGTAATACTCTTTTTACAGTGAGCTTCCTTTCTGTTTGAATGGCTTCATGTGTTCACAGACTATTGATCTTTCTTGCTGTAAGCCATAGTTTCTTTTACAGTATTTTTTTCTAGTTCTTGTAGAAAGCCTTTTCATTTCTTTCACATTGGCCTCATTTTTTTTTCTTTTTTCTTCTTCTATGGAAAACCATTCAGCTATTTGAAGTCTGGATCAATTTCTATTTATGGAGTCTTCACTGATTATTCAAAGTTAACATAATTCAAGTGTATTTATTTTGCATATAATGTCATTTATTCCCTAATCATATCCAAATTAGCACTCCATTTTATATCATCTTGCAGTATGCTATAATTCCTTCTTGTACATGTACAATTCTTTAAAATAAGATTATATATAATTAGAAGTCAGAATTAAATAAACAGCATACCACATATAGGTCATTTCATACTCTTTATATTTACAAACGTGCTTGACAGATTTTGTAGAATTTCTTTTATGCTAGGAATGGTTCTTAATATATCATTTATGAACTTTGGAAAAGATTCTTAAACTAACTAAAATACTTTTGTATAAACTTTACTTGGTATTCTTTTGTGATACACTGACTAAGGTCCATGGATATCTATAGCTCATCTAACTTGAAATTTTTGTTAGGAATGAAGATTTATTGCTCCCAAAGAGAACGGTCTTATCTAAATGTCTATGGGTCTGGTCTAGAGATACGCATTTTAAGATGCCTGCCAGGTGTATCTCAGAATCACTAAAGTTTAGAGAACAATTGAACAGATTATTCAATAAATCGTTTTCTTAAAATTTCTTCAGGATATCAATGAAAATTGAAGTATGCAACCATTTCAATATTTTTTGATGAGTAGGAGATATGATAATAATAATTTACATTTGTAATTGCTTTACAATTAATATATATATTACATATATAAAGTTATACATATATGTATATATAATAAATATTTTGACCTTAAAACCATATGCTTTATTAACTTTTACACTTTATTTGTGAAGTAGAATCTAGAAGCTAAAAAGACATAACTGTTAATTAGGATGAATTTTCAAATGTGTGACAGTTTATATATAGTTATCGAAGAGCAATAAAATACAACTTTAGCTAAAATGTTACAAAATGTGCCTTGGAAGTAAATGACAAATGACTGAATTGATTTTATCTAAAATGAAGTATATAAAAATTTGCCTAACGTAAATATTGATCCTAAGTTCATATAAACTGTTTTGATAAAATTGCGAGGAAGCAGATAATATCAATTGCATAAAATGTATCAAAAATAAATAGTTGTGGGCTGGCAGCGGTGGCTCACGCCTGTATTCCCAGCACTTTGGAAGGTCGAGGCGGGTGGATCACCTGAGATCAGGAGTTGGAGACCAGCCTGGCCAACATGGTGAAATTCCGACTCTACTAAATATACAAAAATGAGCTGGGTAGGTGGTGCATGCCTGTAATCCCAGCTACTTGGGAGACTGAGGCAAGAGAATCACTTCAACACAGGAATGGGAGGCGGCACTGAGCTGAGATTGCGCCACCGCCACCACACTCCAGTCTAGGAGACAGAGCATGGCTCCATCTAAAAAAAAAAAAAAGACTACCTGGGAAGGCCACTGGGTAAGACTTGGTTGGTAAGATCACTTGGGCAAAAATACTAAAAAAAAAAAATACATAATATTAGCCGGGCGTGGTGGTGGGCGCCTGTAGTCCCAGCTACTCGGGAGGCTGAAGCAGTAGAATCTCTTGAACCCAGGAGGTGGAGGTTGCAGTGAGCCAAGATCGAGCCATTGCACTCCAGCCTGGGTGAGAAGAGGGAAACTCCATCTCAAATAAATAAATAAACAGCTGTGAAATTATTTTTTCATTGAGAAAATTTTAACATCACCCTCTGTCACCCAGACTGGAGCGCAGTAGCGAAATCTGGGCTCATTGCAACTTCCGCCTGCCAGGTTCAAGCCATTCTCCTGCTCAGCATCCCGAGTAGCTGGGACTGCAGGCGCTCACCACCGCACCCGGCTAATTTTTGTGTGTGTGTTTTCTTTTTTTTTTTTTTTTTAGTAGATACAGGGTTTCATCATGTCAGCCAGGATGATCTCAATCTCCTGACCTCGTGATCCACCCGCCTCTGCCTCCCAAAGTGGTGGGCATACAAGGGAGAGCCACCGTGTCTGGCTCAAAACATTTTAAAATAAGAAAACAGAGCACTATCCAGAAGGGTGAGGCAGGAAACGTTTGGTGCTAAGCTAATATAGTCTCAAATTTGAAGAAGAGATTTTTTTTTTTAAAAGACACTGTGTAATTATGATATTTTTGGTTTGTATTTTAACCCTCTGTGTATCTAGAAGTGCAAAGCTCTAAAAATTTCAAATAGCTCCTACTTAGCATAGAGTTAATTGGACTAACCATTGTATAGGGAGAGTGTCCCTTATCCAAAACGCTTCAACCAAACATGCTTCAGATCTTACAATTTTGTTTTTGGAGCATTTTTGATTTCAAATTATTGGATTAGGGACCCTCAACCTTATTAAATTCAAGAAAGGCTCCCTTAACACAGATATTTAAAGCAAGATTACCATTAATAGCAATACATACAAAGCACATTTTCTAGGGGAAACAATCAGTATATTCATTAATATACTCATGCACTGTACAGCAAAGTTTCAGCCAATGAGAGACCACATGTGAGATGGTGTTTCCATGGATCATAATCAAGCTAAAAAATTCCTATGATCAAGTGACATTGTAGCTTCAGTAACATTATAGCACATCACATTTATATGTCTGGAGTGATACTGGTGTAAAGAAACGTACTATGCTACCTGTCCTATAAAATAATAGCACATACACTTGTATAGAGTATATGCTACTTGATAATAAACCGTTATGTTAGTGTTTTATGCATTTACTAAAGTATACTTTTTATCATTATTATAGAGTGTACTCCTACTTACTAAAAATAGATTAACTATAAAACAGCCTCACATAGGTCTTTCAGGAGATATTCCAGAAAAAGGCATTATCATCAAAGGAAAAGAGAATTTTATGTCATCAAAGGAAAAGAGAATTTTATGCCTGTTATTGTCCCTGAAAACCTTCTAGTAAGACAAGCTTTGGAAGTCAAAGACAGCGATGTGGATGATTCTGACCCTGTGTAAGCTTGTCATAACGTGGGGTTTATCTTAATTTTTAACAAAAATTTTTTAAATGATAAAAGGTAGAATAAAAATGATGAGTTTATGCTCTTTGCAGGGACATGGATGAAGCTGGAAACCATCATTCTCAGCAAACTAACACAGGAATAGAAAACCAAACACTGCATGCTCTCACTCATAAGTGGTAATTGAACATGGAAACAGGGAGGGGAATATCACACAGTAGGGCCTGTCGGGAACTGGGGGTCTTGGGGAGGGATAGCATTAGGAAAATCTCCTAAAGTAGATGATGAGATGATAGATGCAGCAAACCACCATGGCATGTGTATACCTATGCAACAAACCTGTGTGTTCTGCACATGTACCCCAGAACTTAAAATACACATAACAAAAGTTAAAGTTCTGTGTGCATACTTTTATGTCATTTAGAAGAAGACAGTAATGGGAGATAATTGGTTTTGCTTTCATTTTTCTTCAGTGAAGCAAAAAAATTTATACTTAAAATACTATATTTTATATAAATAAAGCATTAGTCAGCCACTGTGTATGCTGATGCCTAAAATATATAGGTTTCTTTTTCTTTTTTTTTTTTTTGCTTCAAGAATATATGTCTTAATTACTTTAGGATATTATAGGGTTTTAGCGAAGATACATGTAAACGAGGAATACAGAAAAAGCTGGATACAAAAACAGCTTATTAGAATGGAGCTGAATATAGATATTAGAATTGGTGGCTTTTAAAAATAACTGATACATAGCTGCATATTTCCTGTGTTTACCATTTAGCTTTTTCACCCTCTTTGTATTTTTCTCTATCTTATTATTTTTCTTACTTATAATTTTGATACTGTTATAGCTTCAGTTTATCAAGCCTTTTACAACCATTTTGTCACTCAGTTTTCTCTTTATAATGACTATTCAGTTTCAACATCTATCAAATACCTTGATACCCTTGTTTGACATGTCAGATCCAAAGCTAATAATTACATTGGCCAGTCTCACTTACATGCTAGACATCGTAGATGACTGTTCAACCTGAGGATTAGCTGCCTTTGGATGATTTATCCATTTTTATTTAGTTCAATCTGTTGCACATGCTGGATCATGTGGTCTAAATATGAGTTAAAATTACATTGATTGGAGATCCAGAGGTTTTCCTTTAGGATAAACTATAGGCTGAGAATAAACAATAATTGGTACATTTGAGATTTCAAAAATTCTGTTTTCTATACATGCAGCCAACAAACATATGAAAGAAAGCTCAACATCGCTGGTTATTAGAGAAGTGCAAATCAAAACCACAATGAGATATCATTTCACACCAATCAGAGTGGCAATTATAAAAAGTCAAAAAACCACAGATAAGTTTTTGAGGTTGTTGAGAAAAAGGAATGCTTTTACACTGTTGGTAGTTGTGTAAATTAGTTCAACCATTGCGGAAGACAGTATGGTGATTCCTCATAGACCTAGTGGCAGAAATACCACTTGATCTAGCAATCCCGTTACTGGATATATACCCAAAGAAATATAAATCATTGTATTATAAAGATACATGCTCAGGAAGATGGCCGTTTAGGAACAGCTCACGATTGCAACTCCAAGTGAAAGTGCAGAGGGTGAGTGGACGCCGCATTTTTATTGCCCACAGACTAGGAAATTCCCAGGCGGAGGAGCTCCACAGGTCACCAGCACAGCTGTTTCGGCCAGCGCAGCTGTGCGGGCCAGCGCCGCTGCTTTGCCCCTCGCGGCTGCTTTGTCGGCACCCTGGAGCAGCGGTTCTCTGGTTCTCCGTACAAAATACACCAGTCCGGGTGCCCTTTTGGCTGGCGATTGGAGCCACGGGAAGTCGCCCATTCATCTGTTTTAAAAGGGCACTGAACAGAGAACCAGGATTGTAGATTACAGGGCAGGAAAAAAAAAAAAAAGCGCCACAAACCTCAGTGCCACTGTTTAAGCCAGTGCAGTGAGTGGCCACAGGGGAAAACAAACAGACCCCGGCACCTCTTCAACAGGCGACTGGAACACCAACTTAAAAAAGGCTCTGAGGCAGGGAGCCAGGCGATCAGGCTCGGCTGGTCCCACCCCCACAAAAGAACAGGAACCAGAAACTCTGGATTGAGAGTTTCACAGCAAGTACAGCTGAACCGGGGATGGTACAGCTCTGTGGGGGAGGGGCGTCCGCCATTACCGGCCCACCACGACGGAGGTAGTCGGCCAATGCTGAGGCAACCCACCGTTGCCAAGGCAATACACCATTGCTGAGGCAGCCCGCCGTTGCCAAGGCAACCTGCCACAGCAGAGAGAATCCGCCTCAACAGAGGCGGGCCACCATCACCAAAGCAGTTCTAACTACACCCATATAAACAGGACTGCAGGGAAGTTCACTCGGCAGCTGGGCGGAGCCCACAGCAGCTCAGCAAAGCCTCTACAGACCTACAGCAGAGGGGCCAGACTGTCAGAAGGAAAACCAAGAAACAAAAATAACCTCATCATCAACAAACAGAACGTCAATATGAAAGATTTGAGACCCAATCTGAAAGCCAGCAACTACAAAGTCTACAGTGGATAAATCCTTAAAGATGGGAAGAAACCAGTGCAAAAAGGATGAAAACACCCGAAACCAGGACACCTCTCCTCCTACAAGGGATCACAACTCCTCACCAGCAAGGGAACAAGGTTGGAGGGAGAACGAGTGTGATGAAATGACAGAATCAGACTTCAGAAGGTGGGTAGTAAGAAACTTCTGTGAGCTTAAAGAACATGTTCTAACCAAATGCAAAGAAACTAAGAACCTTGAAAAAAGATTTGACGAAATGCTAACGAGAATGGACAAAATAGAAAGGAATATAAGTGAATTGATGGAGCTGAAAAACGCAACAAAAGAACTTCTTGAAGCATGCACAAGTATCAATAGCCAAATTGACCAAGCAGAAGAAAGGATATCAGAGGTCAAAGATCAACTCAATGAAATAAAATGGGAAGGCAAGACTGGAGAAAAAAGGGTAAAAACGAATGAACAAAATCTCCAAGAAATGTGGGACTATGTGAAAAGACCTAATCTACGTTTGATAGGCGTACCCGAATGCGACGAAGAGAATGAATCCAAGCTGGAAAATACTCTTCAGGATATTATCCAGGAAAACTTCCCCAACATAGCAAGGCAGGCAAACATTCAAGTCCAGGAAATACAGAGAACACCACAAAGATATTCATCAAGAAGAGCAGCCCCAAGGCACATAATCATCAGATTCACCAGGGTTGAAATGAAGGAGAAAATGCTAAGGGCAGCCAGACAGAAAGGTCGGGTTACCCATAAAGGGAAGCCCATCAGACTCACAGCAGATCTCTCAGCAAAAACCCTACAAGCCAGAAGAGAGTGGGGGCCAATATTCAACATCCTTAAAGAAAAGAACTTTCAACCCAGAATCTCCTATCCAGCCAAACTAAGCTTCATAAGTGAAGGAAAAATAAAATCCTTTGGGAACATGCAAGTACTCAGACATTTCGTCACCACCAGGCCAGCTCTACAAGAGTTTCTGAAAGAGGCTCTATACATATAAAGGAACAACAAGTACCAGCTCAACTAAAGGGCAAAACACCCAGCTAGCACCAAAATGGCAGTATCAAATTCGCATATAACAATATTAACCCTAAATGTAAATGGACTAAATGCCCCAATCAAAAGACACAGACTGGCAAATTGCATAAAAAGCCAAAACCCATTGGTGTGCTGTATCCAGGTAACCCATCTCACATGCAAGGATACACAAAGACTCAAAATAAAGGGATGGAGGAAGATTTACCAAGCAAATGGAGAGCAAAAAAAAGCAGTAGTTGCAATTCTCATCTCTGATAAATTAGACTTTAAAGCAACAAAGATCATAAGAAACAAAGAGGGACATTACATAATGGTAAAAGGATCAATGCAACAAGAAGAGCTAACGATCCTAAATATATACGCATCCAATACAGTAGCACCCGGATACATAAGGCAAGTTCTTAATGACTTACAAAGAGACTTAGACTCCCACACAATAATAGTGGGAGAGTTTAACACCCCATTGTCAATATTAGATCAACCAACAGAAAATTAACAAGGATATTCAGGACTTGAACTCAGACCTGGACCAAGCAAACCTAATAGACATTTACAGAACTCTCCACTCCAAATCCACAATATACATTCTTCTCAGCACCACATAACACCTACTCTAAAATTGACCACATAATTGGGAGTAAATCACTCCTCAGCAAATGCAAAAGAACAGAAATTGTAACAAACAGTCTCTCAGACCATAGTGCAATCAAGTTAGAACTCAGAATTCAAAAACTAACCCAGAACCGCACAGCGTCATGGAAACTGAACAACTTGCTCTTGAATGTTGACTGGATAAACAATGAAATGAAGACAGAAATAAAGATGTTCTTCGAAACCAACAAGAATGAAGACACAACATACCAGAATCTCTGGGACACAGTTAAAGCAGTCTCTAGAGGAAAATATATAGCAATAAGTGCCCACATGAGAAGCAAGGAGAGATCAAAAATTGACACCCTATCATCAAAACTGAAAGAGCTAGAGGAGCAAGATCAAAAAAACTCAAACCCTAGCAGAAGACAAGAAATATCTAAGATCAGAGCAGAACTGAAGGAGATAGAGACACAAAAAACCCTTCAAAAAATCAATAAATCCAGGAGCTGGTTTTTTGAAAAGATCAACAATATAGACCACTAGCCAGATTAATAGAAAAGAAAAGAGAGAATAACCAAATTGATGCAATAAAAAACGATAAAGGGGATATCACCACAGATTCCACAGAAATTCAAACCATCATCAGAGATTATTACAGACAACTCTATGCACACAAACTAATAAACCTGGAAGAAATGGATAAATTCCTGACACTTGCCTCCTCCCAAGCCTAAACCAGGAAGAAGCCTAAACCCTGAACAGACCCATAACAAGGTCTGAAGCTGAGGCAGCAATTAAGAGCTTACCACCCAAAAAAAGCCCAGGTCCAGATGTGGTCACAGCGGAATTCTACCAGACATACAAAGAGGAGCTGGTACCATTCCTTCTGAAACTATTCCAAACAATACAAAAAGAGGGAATTCTTCTGAAATGATTCTATGAGACCAACATCATCCTGATTCCAAAACCCGGCAGAGACTCAACAAGAAAAGAAAACTTCAGGCCAATATCCATGATGAACATAGACGCAAAAATATTCAATAAAATACTGACAAGCCGATTGCAACAGCACATCAAAAAGCTTATCCACCATGATCAAGTAGGCTTCATCCCGGGGATGCAAGTCTGGTTCAACATACGCAAGTCTATAAATGTAATTCACCACATAAACAGAAGCAAAGACAAAAACCACATGATTATCTCAATTGATGCAGAGAAGGCCTTTGACAAAATTCAACAGCCCTTTATGCTAAAAACCCTCAATAAGCTAGGTATTGATGGAACGTATCTCAAAATAATAAAAGCTATTTACGACAAACCAACAGCCAATATCATACTGAATGGGCAAAAACTGGAAGCATTCCCCTTGAAATCTGGCACTAGACAAGGATGCCCTCTCTCACCACTCCTATTTAATATAGTACTGGAAGTTCTAGCCAGAGCAATCAGGCAAGAAAAAGAAATAAAGGGCATTCAAATAGGAAAGGAGGGAGTCAAATTGTCTCTATTTGCAGACGACATGATTGTATATCTAGAAGACCCCATCATCTCAGCCCCAAAACTCCTGAAACTGATAAGCAAGTTCAGCTAAGTCTCAGGATACAAAATCAATGTGCAAAAATCACATGCATTCCTATACACCAATAACAGACTTAAACGGAGCCAAATCAAGAACAAACTTCCATTCACAATTGCCAAAAAGAGAATAAAATACCTAGGAATACAACTAACAAGGAACGTAAAGGACCTCTTCAAGGAGAACTACAAGCCACTGCTCAATGAAATAAGAGAGGACACAAACAGATGGAGAAACATTCCATGTTCGTGGTTAGGAAGAATCAATATCGTGAAAATGGCCATACTGCCCAAAGTAATTTACAGATTCAATACTATCCCCATCAAGCTACCAATGACCTTCTTCGCAGAACTGTAAAAAACCACCTTAAACTTCATATGGAACCAAAAGAGAGCCCGCATAGCCAAGTCAATTCTAAGCAAAAAGAACAAAGCGGGAGACATCACACTACCGGACTTCAAACTATACTACAAGGCTACAGTAATCAAAACAGCATGGTACTGGTACCAAAACAGAGATACAGACCAATGGAACAGAACAGAGGTCTTGGAGGCAACACAACATATCTACAACCATCTGATCTTTGACAAACCTGACAAAAACAAGCAATGGGGAAAGGATTCCCTGTTCAATAAATGGTGTTTGGAAAGCTGGCTAGCCATGTGCAGAAAGCAGAAACTGGACCCCTTCCTGACACCTTACACTAAAATTAACTCCAGATGGATTAAAGACTTAAACAAAAGACCTAACGACCTAAAAACCCTAGAAGAAAATCTAGGCAAAACCATTCAGGACATAGGTGTAGGCAAGGACTTCATGACCAAAACACCAAAAGCACTGACAACAAAAGCCAAAATAGACAAATGGGACCTAATCAAACTCCACAGCTTCTGCACAGCAAAAGAAATAGTCATTAGAATGAATTGACAACCAACAGAATGGGAAAAAAGTTTTGCAGTTTACCCATCTGACAAAGGGCTGATATCCAGAATTTACAAAGAACTAAAACAGATTTACAAGAAAAAAACAAACAAGCCCATTCAAAAGTGGGCAAAGGATATGAACAGACACTTTACAAAAGAAGACATACATGAGGCCAACAAACATATGAAAAAATGCTCATCATCACTGGTCATCAGAGAAATGCAAATCAAAACAACATTGAGATACCATCTCACGCCAGTTAGAATGGCGATCATTAAAAAATCTGGAGACAACAGATGCTGGAGAGGATGTGGAGAAATAGGAACACTTTTGCACTGTTGGTGGGAGTGTAAATTAGTTCAACCATTGTGGAAGACAGTGTGGCGATTCCTCAAGGACCTAGAAATAGAAATTCCATTTGACCCAGCAATCCCATTACTGGGTATATATCCAAAGGATTACAAATCGTTCTACTATAAGGACACGTGCACACGAATGTTCATTGCAGCACTGTTTACAATAGCAAAGACCTGGAACCAACCCAAATGCCCATCGACGATACACTGGACAGGGAAAATGTGGCACATATACACCATGGAATATTATGCA
>NW_022436968.1:7900822-7998568 GCF_009761245.1 Sapajus apella | reverse complement strand
TTCAGAAGGAATGGTACCAGCTCCTCTTTGTATGTCTGGTAGAATTCGGCTGTGAACCCGTCTGGACCTGGGCTTTTTTTGGGTGGTAAGCTCCTAATTGCTGACTCAGCTTCAGACCTTGTTATGGGTCTGTTCAGGGTTTCGGCTTCTTCCTGGTTTAGGCTTGGGAGGAGGCAAGTGTCCAGGAATTTATCCATTTCTTCCAGGTTTACTGGTTTATGTGCATAGAATTGTTTGTAATAATCTCTGATGATGGTTTGAATATCTGTGGAATCTGTGGTGATATCCCCTTTATCATTTTTTATTGCATCAATTTGGTTATTCTCTCTTTTCTTTTCTATTAATCTGGCTAGTGGTCTGTCTATTTTGTTGATCTTTTCAAAAAACCACCTCTTGGATTTATTGATTTTTTGAAGGGTTTTTTGTGTCTTCAATTCTGCTCTGATCTTAGCTATTTCTTGTCTTCTGCTAGGTTTTGAGTTTTTTTGATCTTGCTCCTCTAGCTCTTTCAATTTTGACGATACTGTGTCAATTTTTGATGTCTCCTTGCTTCTCATGTGGGCACTTATTGCTATATATTTTCCTTTAGAGACTGCTTTAAATGTGTCCCATAGATTCTGGTATGTTGTGTCTTCATTCTCGTTGGTTTCAAGGAACATCTTTATTTCTGCCTTCATTTCATTGTTTATCTAGTCAACATTCAAGAGCAGGTTGTTTGGTTTCCATGAAGCTGTGTGGTTCTGGGTTAGTTTTTGAATTCTGTGTTCTAGCTTAATTGCACTGTGGTCCGAGAGACTGTTTGTTATGATTTCTGTTCTTTTGCATTTGCTGAGGAGTGATTTACTCCCAATTATGTGGTCAATTTTAGAGTCAGTGTGATGTGGTGCTGAGAAGAATGTATATTCTGTGGATTTGGGGTGGAGAGTTCTGTAAATGTCTATTAGGTTTGCTTGGTCCAGGTCTGAGTTCAAGTCCTGGATATCCTTGTTAATTTTCTGTCTGGTTGATCTGTCTAAGATTGACAATCGGGTGTTAAAGTCTCCCACTATAATTGTGTGGGATTCTAAGTCTCTTTGTAAGTCATTAAGAACTTGCCTTATGTATCTGGATGCTCCTGTATTGGGTGCATATATATTTAGGATCGTTAGCTCTTCTTGTTGCATTGATCCTTTTACCATTATGTAATGTCCTTCTTTGTCTCTTTTGATCACAAATTCTCAATTTTTATTGGCAGAAATTTGAAGAATATCTATGGGAGTTTTCTAACGATATTCGATCAAAGAGGGAAAATCAACATTTGCATTAAATTTATAAATACTAGTATACTGAACAAAAATTTTTGGATCAATGTGTTATTTTAAGCAGCAGCTAGGAATGGCTCTAAAACTGTACTTAGTTGATTGACAATCTTTGACTCAAGGGTTTTTCATATTTAATGAAGCTTAGATTACACATCCAAAGACTTACGGTGATAGAGATGTTAGAATAAATTTAACATGTATCACTTTTCCTCCTATCTCACAGTGGGTCCAGAGAACATTCTCTTTACCAGTGAATTAAAAAATCTTGGACACCTTTGCACTTGCTTGTTCTCTGAAATTTGGGTGATGATGCAAAATCCAGTTAAAAAATTTATTCCTTTGTTTCAATGGAGATGATTGAATTGGGAAAGACTAAATGGTAGTGCTTAACCAACAGACAAGGTGAGCACAGGAACATAGTCACCATCAAGGGAAGGACTTACATCATGACCAGAGTGATTTTCCTTAGGCACTGGCTAATTGTTCAATTTCTAGGACTGAAATATATGGACAATATACAAAAATAGTTTAATTTATACTGAATAATAACTTCACGGATGTAATCCCAGCATTTTGGGAGGCTGTAGAGGGCAGTTTGAGCTCAGGAGTTCAAGACCAGTCTAGGCAACAAGGTGAAACCCCGTCTCTACTAAAATACAAAAAATTAGCCCAGTGTGGTAGTGTGCACCTGTAGTCCCAGCTACTCAAGAGGCTGAGACAGGAGAATTGCTTGAACCTGGGAGGCAGAGGTTGCAGAGAGCTGAGATAGTGCCACTACACACCAGCCTGGGGGAAAAGCAAGATTGTATCTCAAAAGAACAAAAAGAAGTAACAGAAAAAATCCTCTAAATATGACATGACTTGAGTCATTAAAATAGGCATAACCTTTGATTTAGTCTTTACATTCATTTGCCAGTACAAAGACATAGACCATCTTGAATGAAGCTGAGGCTGGTAACCTGGAGAAGATACCTGAAATGTGACCACAAATATGTACTATTAATTTTCCTTTGTGCTTTTTCAGAATTACTGTGCATTAGAAAATGGAAATACTCAGACCTTTATGGGATTTTTAGTAAAATGGCTTTGAATAAACCTTATTCACTGGGAATCTGAGCCATAATTATGGCCCACTGATCAATGAGAGGAGTTATTGATGACAGATAATAAATGTTGGTTAGTACTAATTCCATCTTATAGTGGACCTAGTGGGTCTATGGATGGCAACTGCCTCTCTTTTCCCTATCTGTAGCGAATTGTTGGAAGATCATGTTTAATAACTGACACAATACCTATATAGTTTCCTATTCTGTGAAGTGAGAGCTATTAAAGAATGAAAGATTAAATAAAAACTTTTGAAATAACTCCCCCTACTGAAGAACAAACCAAAGACAATGCCTTTTCTTTGATAGAATTGAAAAATGAGTGTCATCGTTGACAACTTGAAATATGAGTATGCAATAACAATCATATTTCAATTTTATTCAATTATTTGGCATTTAGAAATGCAGAGTAAGTCTTGTAAAATGACATTTAATTATCACAAAATTAGTCAAATTGTATGTAATAGTCTAAGTATGACCTGTTTACTAGAGCAAGTCAACATTTTCTTGTTGGTATGCATTATCTTTTTATTCTCATGGCCTATCTTCTGCATTCTTAAACAACACTCATAACAGAAGCAGATTTTGCTATGACATGTCTGTGTAGACTAGCTGAAACTATTCTATTTCTTTCTCTTTTTCCTAATTACTGTTATGCTGATTTCCTCACATTTGGGTAGTACTTCAAAGTTTGCAAAGTATTTTCTCGTGTATTTGTTTCTTCTTTAAATCAATTTTAATGTAGGTATTTTCTTCTCATTTTTCTAATGAGGAAACTAATATATATTAATAGCTTTCTCATACATAGTTAAAAACTTTCCCTAGAGCAAAAGACTACCTAAGAGAAAAGAAGACACTTCAGTGTGAATTTTTTTAGTGAATCCTAGATCATCTATGTGTTCCCTAGAAAAAGATCCATGAGCAGGTGAGAAATACATTGATGCCTACAGACTGCCTTCAATAAAAATGAACCTCTTAATGGAATTATGAAGAACAAGAAAGACTTCAAAGATTCAACCCACTCATTTTACAGACAAAGAAACTGTTATAAATGGTTTGAAAAATTTAACAAATATACCCTGAGACAAAAATTTATTTTCCTAATCTAGTAAATAAAACTTTAAGAGAAAACCAGTTGTTGCCCAGTAATTCTGGTACATGACTTCTCTTATGTGCAACTATAGTATATTTTTTAATAATATTCAGCATCTGAAATGCTGTTTTCTAAATCTTAGCAATTATTATTATGTATTATTAATATATATTATTATTTTGGCTGATAATTCTAACTCTTTGCAAGTAAAAGATTAAAGTGACATTGAAAAGCTCAAAATAAAGCAAATCCAAGTAATTTTAGTTCAGTATATTAGGATGTCAATGACTAATTCATTTTTCCTCCTGAAATAGTTACAAAAAGCTAAGACAAACAAATAGTGAAATGTTGTGTGGGGAAGACAGCTGCTATTTGTTAACAGTATTCATGGGTCACATTAAAGTCAGTGGGGAGCCATGGGTAGAGAAATTTCTTTTCTTTTTCCAGATGGCTCCTGTATCTTTGCGTGTCAGAACTAAAACCTGTTGATGAAATATCAGTATGTGTACTGAGGTCTAAGCTTCCTAAAGCTTTTAGTGCATGGGAAGATGTTCCTTAATTCTCTAGATCCATTTTTCACATTCTTCATCTAAGAAGGCATTATGCCATTTTGGAAGAACACAGAAATTAGCATTAAAATGCCTACATTCCATTCCTATCTGTGTGGTCTTGGGCAAATAATTTAACTTCTGTAGGCTAAGAATGTTTTTTCTTTCAACTTTTATTTTGGATACAGGGGTACTTGTGTAGTTTTACTATAGATATATTGCACTCAGGTAGTAAGCATAGAACCCAATAGATAGTTTTTCAACTTATGTTCCCTTTCATCCCTCTCTCTCTCAGTATTTAAGTATCTATTGTTCCCATGTTTATGTATGTATGTTCTCAATGTTTAATTCCTACTTATAATTAAGAGCATGAGGTATTTGGTTTTCTAATTCTGTGTTAATTCACTTAGAATTATGACTTCCAGCTCCACCCATATGGCTGCAAAGAATATATTTTCATTTTTATGGCTGTGTAGTATTCCATAGTATGTAAGTACTACATTTTTTTTTTCTACCAATTCACCATTGATGGGCACATAGGATATTCCATGTCATTGAAATTGTGAATATTCTGTGATGAATGTGCAAGTGCATGTGGGTGTTTTTTTTTTTTTTTTTTTTTTTGGTATAATAATCTATTTTATTTGGGGCGTATGCCCAGTCCTGGGATTTCTAGTTTAAATGGTAACTCTGTTTTAAGTTATTTGAGAAATCTCCAAACTGCTTTCCACAGTGGCTGAACTTATTTATATTCCTATCAACAGTATATAAGTGTTCTCTTTTTTTCCCACAGCCTTTTCAACATCTGTTGTTTTTTGACTTTTTGATAATAGCCCTGGTGACACAAACTATTAAAAGAGTAAATAGACAACCTACAGTATATGAGAAAATACTTGCAAACTATGCATCTGACAAAGGTCTAATCTTCAGAATCTATAAGGAACTTAAATCAATATGCAAAACCAAAAAAAAACCCATTAATAAATGGACAAAGGACATAAACAGAATTGGATTCTCAAAATGTATTCTCAAAAGAATTCATACATGTAGCCAACATGCATATGAAAAAAATACTCATCATCACAAATCATGAGAGAGATGCAAATCAAGACAGCAATGAAATACCATCTCACACCAGTCAGAAGGGCTAAGAATTTTATTCCATAAAAGAAAGTAAATAATAAAACTAATGGATGTTGTATATGCTCAAGATTAGACAGTGTTTATAAAAATAACTTTGTAAATTAGTCATTCCATAAATTTCAATTTAATAAATGTTACATATACATGTATACATAGTAGGCATATATCAAAGATGCATATTTCTGATCATTTCAAATCTATAATGACAATTCTGTTTCTGGAAATAACAAAATAATTAAATTGGCATTCCACCATTAATAATTAAAAAGCTGGAGAAAATATATAAAATAAATGTTTTCAGATTTAAAAAAAAAATTGCAAAGCTATAAGATAAAGGAAACGAATGAGATAAACCCCCAGAATCCTGTTTTCTGCTTGGAGGCACATTCTGAATGTTAACACAGAGATTGGAGCCCAGTAAAAGGATGGCATTCATGCTGAGAATAGGAAACAGATTGGATTTTTATGGGTACTGAAGTGTCTGGAATTGGTGGGATATCAATGGAAAGGAAATTTTACAGAGAACAGAAGTACTAAGGACAAGAAGTCATTCTGCTATTAATTTCATACATTTCTCCAAATATTTAAATCAACCACATCCCACAGGTAAAAATATATTTGAACAATTTTCTATTAAAGCATCATTAAAATAATTCAGAAATATTAACCTTCTGGATTTGGAACATTTACTAAGTATCATACTCCTCATTCCTACCCTGATGTTTGAGAAAAATCTCAAACCATTGTTTTTAAAAGAGATAAACAGGGTGGAAAAAAAAAATCCTAATTGTTCTGAGTCCAAAGGATATCTGCATCAACATGTTAAGTAATCATAATTTAGACACTTCTTACAAAAATACTTAAGCTTCTACTCTTCATGTCTTGTAAAGATATACTTCTGTGAAACAGTGCCTAATGTATGTCATGAGAATGAAAGTCATTACAAACGTCCATACTAACCTTCTATCTATTCACACATCATAGCACAAATTTTCAAAGCTTCAATGTAAATATTTTTTAAAACGAATTTTCTAGACTAATTTATATTCTGATTTTTCTATTTTTGTATCTTTTAACAACCACATTAAGCATGCAGAAAAATAAATAAATAAATAAATACATGTAAAGTTAGTGTAATGTAGTAACTAAGAACATGGCTTCATAAGCCAAGACACATGGATTCCAACCCAGTTCTGTTTTTATTTGCTGAGTAATTTAGGCTATCTTACTTAACCTATCTGCTGCAGTTTTTATTCTATAAAATAAAAGAGGCAAAATATTTAATGGTGTTAGTGTGGCTTTAATACATAGAAGCTGTCTTATTACAAAATATTCAGTTTTGATAACTTTGTATTTGGTCATATTTGCTTTAGATCTCTGTCTCATTTTTAAGAATTAAAACATAAGAGATGCAGTTTAAAGTCTCCTAATTTATTCCCCCTTGTCTTTCCCCAGAGGTGATAAGAGCTTCATTTTTATCACTCCTATGCCTGTTATAATCTTTATATAAATCTATAATTAATATATAACATCGTTTTATATACTAAATTTGAAATTCCATGCTTAATTTGCATACTTATCAGTGAGGAGGTACATTTTAGCAAAACGTGTGTATTAGTTCATTTTCACACTGTTGATAAAGGTATACCCGAGACTGTGCAGTTTACAAAAGAAAAACTTATTGGACTTACAACTCCATGTGGCTGGGGAGGCCTCACAGTAATGGTGGAAGGTGAAAGGCACATCTCACATGGTGGCAGCAAGAGAGAGAAAGACAGCCAAGCAAAACGGGCTTCCCCTTATCAAACCATCAGATCTCATGAGACTTATTCACTATCATGAGAACAATAAGGGGGAAACTGCCCCATGATTCAATTATCTGCCACCAGGTCCCTCTCATAACATGTGGGAATTATGGGAGTTGGATTCAAGATGAGATTTGGGTAGGGAAGGGTCAAACCATATCAATGTATTTAGGTCACATTTTTCTAAAAAATTGTGCAGCCTTATCCTCTACAGAAGCCAACATTCAGCCTTTTATGACTCTTTCAGGTAAGAGATCTGAATAATAAATAGCCTTAAATTAATTAGCCGAAGATCTGGTAATCTTTTATCTATTAGAATATGTCCCACAGTTACAAAGTAATTAAAGTTTAAACACAAGTGTAGAGTTTAGTGGCTTAAAACTGTCAAGCATTTGTTTGTAAATATCTCTTGAATGAATACAGTCAATTCTCATAAAGCTGAAATGGGGGGATGATTTTGGTGTACATGAGGAACTGATGAGAAATTCAATAATGCTGTCTGGAAAAAAAGACCAATAAAATATCAAAATATTCTTGACTAATAGCATAGAGAGAGAGATAAAGAAATAGCTTCAGCTAGACTGCCCAGAGAGATGTCTCAGCAAAATGAGCTTCTGTTACTAGGGCTGCTCCAGAATGCAGGAGCTAGATATCATGGGAATGAGAAAAACAGTGCCTGAATGGTACATCAGTGTGACTTGATGGCCCCCTAGGGCTTTCTTGTTCTTGTATGAGAATGTGCTTCTGTTGTTCGTTCATCAAAGATGGTGCTATAGCATTTCATCATAGCAGAAACATATTTTCACATTAAGCTCTCATGGTATCTATTATATATGGTTTCCTCATAGGACACTTATGATTTGATGTTTCTGCTTCCAAGGTAATCTCATGTAACTCACCTTCAATTTGATTTACTCAACTTGGCCACAGTTAAATAATACATGAGATTTTACATACCAGAAAATAGTTGACTAATGAAGTCTTATGCGTCAAAACAATGAAACTTTCTAGCTAACAAAGAGATTTATTTTCTTTATTAACCTATCATATTGATTTATTGTTCAGAATTATTTAAAACTAGACAGCAAATTGCCTGCTTCCTCTATCACTTTGTTATTGTTTTTTGAAAATTCTTTTGGACACAGACTTGTGCCAGAAAATTCAAGTAGTTAAAAAACAAGTAATTCACATGAAGCATATTTTCAAGAATATTTTAATTTCAGGATAGAGGGTTCAGAAATGCACAAAAAGAATTAGAGATACAGCTTAAACGTGTTAAGAATCTTATAGAGGATAACCAAGTTAGTATGACAATACCAAGAAAGCATAGAACATTTGCAGGCATAACTAAAAGATTAAAGAAACCAGTAAAATTAAAATAGTTCATAAAAATTGATAGAAATTAAATTAATGGGGTTCAAGAGGAGAAGTAGAAAAAAACAGAAATTTTAGGGGGAAGTGAAATCCACTTTGGCCAACATAAAAGATTCAAAGAAATAGTGGAAGAGTAAAATTAGAAGAGATCTTAGGGAAGTCTAAATACTCAAAGCCTGCATTTTAGTAGGCAAACAGGAATGTGAAGAATGTGAACAGCTGTCATATAAGATAAGCTTTAGGAACATCTTCTGACTTGAAAATGTCTGAAATGTTCTTGGTGTCTGTGAAATTTAGAAAACTACATGGATATGTCTGAACATGGCATGTTTTAAGAGATCTAAGTCTTCTGTTCATTATTGCATTGTAGTCAAAATACAGTCTTTGCTTCTGATCTTATTGTGGCTTTCTCCATTGTTCTACTTAAGACTCAAGATACTTTCCAAATATGTCCTAATTATTTTGCTTTTTTGCGACCCTATTCTAATTTCCACTTTCATTATCATCCTCTACTTCAGTACATAAGTCAAGAAGTAGTTAGATATTCAATTCCAAAATGTAATTTTGACCACATTACTCCTGTACTCAAACTCCTTTAATGACTGCCTATTGTTTAATTGACTACAGGCTTAAATCCAATAACTTTTACTAAGAATTTAAGTACTTTTGTGATTTGACTTATGTCTTTCTTTCCAGCCTTATTACTCATCCATCTCAGATTTTTTTTTCTTTGTATAGTCATTAAGTAATAATTTATTTCAAAGTCATGCCCTCATGTCTCTGAATCTGCCATTGTTTCTGCCCAGAATGTTTTTCCTTGCTCTGTCTGTTTTTATATCTTCTATTCTTTCTTGATTAATATACTGTAAGTATTCAGAAAGGTTTCTCTTCTGACTTTTGCAGGCTAATTAGTCTTCCTCTAAAATTTTTTCCCATACCCCCAGTACAACTTTTTGAAATGCAAATATTTGAAAACATGTATATCTTTTCCACTAGACTGTAATTGATTTGGGTCAGTGCCTCTCCTACTCCAGGTTAGTAGTGGAAATATAGCAAATATAAATTTTGTTGAGTGAATGAATGAATAAATTATCCATTCTACAGGATAGGAGCAGATACAAAATAAACAGAAGTATCTGTTGAGTAGATGAATGAATAAAAAGGTATATCAGAAGGTTTTATTGCAAACAACAACATTTTTAAAATGTATTTATGGTAATTAGTGTATAGCTATGCTTTTAACTTGAGTCCTCATTTAGTTATTCATCACTTCTGATAACTTGGCATAGTTGAGATAATCATGGACATAGGTCAGCTTTTATTGCTGCCATTAATTTAAATGTAGACAGTTATGGTTAAGTATTCATCTTCAGCCTGCTTAAATATAGAAATTGCAATAATTTCGACAGGCAGAAATATAAAAGATGGTGAGAGTAGAAACCTGGAAAGAGTTAAACCCATAGAGATCTGAAAATTGGTTACTTTTCCAAATCAAAAACAGAATGATTGTGTATCAGAAGAGGGCAGCAAAGTGCAGCCCACGCCAGAAATCTGAACTTGACCAAGTGGTCTGATGTGAGATGAAAGTATGACTAAAGACCCCTGGAGGGTGAGTGCAACATTCAGCAATACAGAAATGTAGGAGAACCAAGAAACTAATCCAGTGTCCTTGTTAAAAGGGCAGTAGCCAATATAATAGATGAAATTTTATAAGAATATAAAAGCAGTATTGTTTTCATTCTCATTATCATATTTTTTTCATTTCTGAGGATAGTATATTGTGATGTCAATTTTTTTTAATTTATTTTATTTTATTTTATTTTTTTTCCCATTTATTAATTTTTTTGCATTTTAGGTTTTGGGGTACATGTGAAGAACATGCAGAATTGTTGCATAGGAACACACGTGGCAGTGTGATTTGCTGCCTTCCTCCCCATCGCCTACATCTGGCATTTCTCCCCTTGCTATCTCTCCCCAGCTTCCCACCCCCCACCGTCCCTCCCCTATTTCCCCCCAACTGACCCCAGTGTGTAGTGCTCCCCTCCCTGTGTCCATATCATATTTTAATCTTTGAAACAATTCTCCTTTTAGGTAACCCAGTCTAAACGAGCATGAGCATGAGGAGTGTCAGGTTGAGTAGAGGGAGAGCCATTGAGGTTTAAGCCTAAAGAACAAAGGCCAAGGGCAGGGTCCAAGTATCACAGCAAAAGGAGAACAGCAGGAAGCCAGAATTAGGGGACAGATTGAGAGCCTAGATAAATGATAGCTTTTGGATGAGATGGTGGGGATTAATTCTGATGTCTTGGATAGCATTCCTCCTGATTAAAGTTGTCTTGTCATGCCCAGTATCAGTGTAAGAACTCACATGGCTAAAAGAGATTTGTCCTGTTGGAAATAAAATCTTTTGATATTTCTTCATTGCTCAAAGTCATTAGTATGGCATTTAAAGTTGAGAATGATCTAATAACATTGCTATTTCCAGTCTTACTGCCTTCTTCCTATTTAGTCCACCACAGAATTTCTTATATACTTCCCTCGAATAATTTAAAACATTGTATTAAACTTCTAGTTTATATATCTTTTCTTCCCATCTTCTACTGAGCTTGTGTTCAAGGGTAGGTGTAGAATAGTGTAATAGGCTCTCCAGGAATTTTTGTTGAAAAACTACATTATTAGTACTTAACTCATTTACTTTGTTATTTAATTATTTGATTATCTTATAGATGATTATCTTATAGATTATCTTATAGATGAATTCATATAGAATGTTTTTTGCACTGTCATAGAGCATGAAATTTTGCAACCAAATTATAGTTCACTGTCTACTTGTAACTAAAGTGATCATTATAGCCAAAATCAGCAGAAGTATTTTCCTATTGGGATGACAGAATGATTCTTTGAATTGGGGCCCTATTATTAGAGGAAGTAGATGCTAAAAAGCTCTACCATTCCCATAAGCCTGTCAAAAAACTGCCAATGCTTAGGACTTTAAACATTTCTGCTGTTTTAGTCATAATTGCACATTGGCACAATCAGAAAGCCACAGTTAAAATACACATTACAATTGCTTCCCTACCCATCTTCTCCCCTGCCCTTTCTTTATTTTTTTGAAGCACTAAAGACAAAGAGAAAATTGTTCTGACTAGATGAAATCTCTTTGGTTTCTTTTTTACTAATAAACATGTTTTTCCCTTGACATATACAAAATGTAAATATTTACTTTGTTATTTATTTGATTATATTTTAATTATTTGAGTCACACTCAGTGCTTTCTAATTATTATGACATTTGTTTACATTTTTTTCTTAAACTTTAATCAATGTGTATTAGTGAAGTAGCATGTCTAAAACATATTGATTCAAAGATAGAAAAATTAATATTAAAGATAGAAAATTCATATTAATATTGGTTCAAGATAGAAAAATAATATTTCTTTTACAATTAAAAGGAGAATTACGGAAGGCAAGCTTTATGCAATCTATCATTCATTTTAAATTATCTAATAACAGAGTCCATATACCAATATCATGGTTGAAAGACTTTGTGGAGAAATACTTTTTAACCACTTACGTACCAAAAATAAACCTTCTGAAGTCATTGCTTAATTTCATATGTACATTTTAAAAGCATATCATAAATTATTTGGATTCATTCTTCTATTGAAAAAATTTTGCTTGATTTTGTTTTTAGAGGTTGTAACATAAAGTTCTGAAATTAATAAAGAGTAATTATTATAGTATACCATATTTTTTCTAATATTTTCTGTTATAGCCAAGTCTATAATGCTTGTAGTGATTATGTGGAAAACAGCCATATAATTTACATTTTTAAATGGCATAATCAAAATTTGCACTTTGTTCCTAAAAAGGACTTTCAGTTTTAATAATAATACACTGATGAATGTATGCTTAAGTATGAAATGTTCAAGTATAATATTCCTGAAATTTTGTCAACAAATTAAGGATAATATAAACTCTGGAAATATACTGTTTATAATTTCCACTTCCAGTATCTAAATATTGGAAGAAATTTTTCCAACTGGAATGAAAATATTCTTGTTATATTTTTTATTATTATTATACTTGTTTCCCAAGTTTTCTATAGACCATGACATAATACATTATATTTTCTATTAATTTCATAAGTATATTTTTAACATTGCAACACAGTTTTAAATAAAAGGGAAAAATCAACCTGAAGAAAGAAAAACATACTCACGTTTTTTCCATTAACAACTTGTATAGTAATTTAAAATTTTTTCTGTTAGCATGAAAAAGTCAGTAAAAATTACAAATGTTATTTTGAACTTAGAAACAGCCATTCACTACAATCTGTATTATTTTTAGAGCTATGACTTGGCAAGACTTCTTTGTATTTTTTTTAAAAAGCAAAAATTATTTAGAATATACATCTGGACAACAGCATAGCCATTTAGAAAAACACACACACACAAACAAAGAAGTGGCCACAGAAGAGTGCTTTTCTGTGTGTACTAACTTTGCATGGCAAAAGTTCAAAAGCAGCAGGAACTTCCCATCTGTTTGCAAGCTGTCGCAAACCATTTGATTTACAGAAATTCTGTTTTCCTTTTGTAAAGGGCATACTTCTCTAAGATTTTAAAAGAAATTCTAATGGTGCTCAGGAGAAATGGATACTAGTAGTAAAACACACTCAGAGTGTATTATTTGTGCATACTAATAATTCTTAATTTGGTAATAACAAGAATTATACTTTGAAAACAATGAAACCACTAATAGGTAGAATTACATTATTTATGAAAGAACTCAGAAGAAGCAAATATAAACAAATAATTTTGTATCGTGAAAACATAGTATACAGGTGATAAAACAGATTATAAAATATATAGTGGATTCAGTCAATCTTTGACAACTTTTTGGAAAGATACTACACTTGTGTGCATGTGTGCACACACACACACACATTTCCTTTTCACAGTAAAATATTGCCCTGGTATTTAGTATCCAGTTTTATCCCATTGTTTTTGAAGACCAGGATGTGATTCACTCTAAAAATAGCTTCCCCAGTATAAAGTGTCTGAACAAAAATAGTTTGTTGTTGTACTGTTCAGGAAAGTCTAAAGATCTTGTGTGTGTGTGTGTGTGTGTGTGTGTGTGTGTAACAGCAGCCTCATAACATTTCTAAATAGTGTATAGTTGAGCAGTATATGCTGAAGAATTGTTTAATGGCTTCAGATATCAGAAACACAAAAGAATAAGTTAATTTGTATATACGGTTACTAATTTGAGTATCAATCTTTTGTATTTACAATTAAATGCATTTTTCTTCTTTATGTAACTTATTTTAATAGTAATAATCTGGTCATATTTTTAAGTACACATTTAAAATTTTATAATTTTCTCTTTTGATGTATACTAAATTTTGTATATTTTAGGTGAACCAATATCCCACTGGGGAATAATTTTCTTTTTGTAATATAAAACACTGTATCACAAAAAAGTCAAAGCAATCAAATGAGAAATTGTTTAAAAATATTCGTTTTGTGATTCTTGTTTGCCTTAAATAAGATTATACTTAATTTTATATTACAGCAACGGTTTTTTTAATCTATCTTTTTTTTTTTTTTTTTTTTTTTTGAGACGGAGTTTCGCTCGTTACCCAGGCTGGAGTGCAATGGCGCGATCTCGGCTCACCGCAACCTCCGCCTCCTGGATTCAGGCAATTCTCCTGCCTCAGCCTCCCGAGTAGCCGGGACTACCGGCACGCGCCACCATGCCCAGCTAATTTTTTGTATTTTTAGTAGAGACGGGGTTTCACCATGTTGACCAGGATGGTCTCGATCTCTTGACCTCGTGATCCACCCGCCTCGGCCTCCCAAAGTGCTGGGATTTTTTTAATTCAAAAATACCGTTAGCCAAAAGCCTGAGTGATGTTAGACACAATATCCACATAATGAGTTTTTTAAAAGCTTCTTGTTTCACATCCTGTAATCATAATCTACTTGGTGACTACTCAGCAGAGCAAATAGGAACATTAATGCCATTAAATTCTGGAGATGTTGACAATGAAGCACACCTTAATTTCAATAATTAAGGATATTGTATTCTACTAGTCTCTTCTGCTGAAGCCCAAAGTGAACATTTTTTATTCTACTTTAGGATTCATTCAAGCGATTTTAAGATGAATACATATTAATGTTAATGTTAATGCAATACACTGTGTTTGTAAGTGACAGCAAAATTCTAGAACAGAATATTATTTAAAACTGTAAAATTTTTTTAAATTAAATTATCAAATGGTTTTTATAATTGCACTGGCTCATACTCAATCATTTTTTCTGTCTCTACTTTATAAGGAAGTTTTCTTTCATTAATTCCCTACCAGTGTAACTCGGTGTTCAAAAGCAAGAAGCAGTCATTAGGGATAAGACAAACTCTGTTATGCATTAAAAGAACTGAGGGTTTTCTTATCTTTGCAAATGGTGATGAATATTCATTAACCTAAGAAAAGATTTGCCAGCTGCAAATCTTTGCAAGGTGCCCCAGTTCTCTAATCCAAAAGGAAAGGAAAAATTATAAAGCCTCTATTTATCTGTATCACAAAGGATGAAGAAGATAAACTCACAAAAGTATTCTCAGAAGCAAAAATATCTTATACACTTTAGAAGAATATATGTATTTAAATAAAAAACTGGTTTTAAGGTTTTTCTAAGCTAATCATAAAATGTCTAAAAGGGAAGAATATCTCGTAGTTATACTAATATTTAATTTTGTTTCTTTTCTGCTGTACTATAGGGATCTAGATGAAGGCTAAATATTTTTTCTCTTTTAAACAAGATGTGACTCTCTGAACTAACCCATGTCTTATGTTATATGTAGACAATGTGAATGGGAGTGGAATAATTCTGCCTTATAGGAAACATATCTGTCTTATAAAAATCTGGGTTTAATTCTTAAATATTAAAATATTCATCAATTTTGTGTTTTTTTGTGTGTTAAAATCTTAGTTACATTTAAAGTGAAAAAGAAATATTCTTATATATGTTAGAAAAATGTTAACTGTGTTTATATTATAGCATATTTTCAGATTTCTTTAGACAAGAATGTTCCCACACTTTAATGCACAACCTAAAATACAAAATTTGAAAGTTTTGTCTTCACTTTTCCCCATACTTCATAGTAAGGGTTACTAATTATCTGAAATCTACGTTAATTTCTAGTAAGCGAGAATGGATTTGTTTGCTTAAGTCATAATTAGGAATAGTAAAACAATTGTTTTTTATTAAAATAATAATTTATTTCATCAAAAGTTGTCGAGAAGGACCATCTTTTATGTAGGTAACTTGGCAGAAATTGCCAAAAAAGGACCATGGACTACCATGGTGATTTAAATGAGTGATAATTTAAATAATATTAGCAAAATAAAACATCTTTCATTGAAAGATGTCCAGAAGGACAATCTTTCCTTGGAACTATTTGGTTATGAAAACAGGGGTAACTCAAAGGAGTAGAAATGATTCATTGAAATCACCACGGCAGGTCATAGTCCTTTTTTGGCTAAGGCAACTACATAAACTGGGCAGCATCTATCTTCCTAACCCAATGTTGTCCAAATGACTATTCTTGATAAACTCTCAAACGATGAGAATTCTCTGACTTCCTATAACTTTGTGGGAATTCTACATGAAAATATTCTCCCTTCATGAAAATGAAAGCAGATCCATTTCTAAAGAGAGGAGACCTCCTGCTGATAAAAGTATCCTGCATGTTCTAAAATTACACCATTAGATGATCCTTATCATAATAGCACAAATAGATCAAAAGGATTAAGTCACACTTATAAACATTTTCTCTTTTGTAGGATAGTTGGAAAATACTACTGATAAATTATTTTGGTTCTCTATAATGTACTTGTGCCTATGCATAATTATTTAGAGAAAATATTTTAATGTAGTATAGTATATGTATAGGAAATTGTTTACTATTGAGGGTATATTCATTAGTATATCTCAGGTTTAACTAAATTTCCAAATTTAGATCCCTCTTGTTGGAACAATCTCCCTATTGCCTCTCACTTGTTGGTTTGGCTGACTGAGAGCTGTTTCTCAATGTGACTTCTCAGAGAGGTCTTATTAAATCTCCTTCCTCTTTCTCTAGGTAAGGTAAGACACCATTTATCTTCCCCATTTTGTAACATACTATACAATTTTATTTATTTTATTAGTAGTTATATTCCACTCCTCTCAAAACAAATTCTAAGCTCCATAAAGGTATACACTCTCTGCATGTTTACCTAGTTTATATATACTATAACCACAGCACCTAGCCAGTTGACTGGCATGAAGCAGTCAACAAATATTCATTGAGTCAATGAATAAATACATGAAGTTTTTAGTGTTTCCCATTAGAATAACACAATTTGTTATATTAATTTTAGTTTCATGCTCATATACTTTACTTGACTGGCACATCTTTACAAGTTGCCACCAATAAATGGTGAACCTTATGATAATAGGTAGAAAAATTATGGCCATGTGCAGCAAATACGAATGGCATCAGATACCTGAAATAAATATCCCACATTATAATCACAAATAATTAATATTTTCATTCATTTATTCATTTATGTGCTCAAATGAGCTCCTATCATAAGACACTAATGAGATAGCAATTAGCAAAGCAGAAAATATTCCTGATCTTATGGAGGTTACATTTTAGGAAGTGCAACCAGACCATTAACATATAAGCAAATAAATTAAAAATAAAAATAATTGAAGAAAATTAATTTTCTGTATTAGTCTATTCTTGCATTGCTATGAAGAACTACCTGAGGTTGTGTAATTTATAAATAAAAAATGTTTAATTGACTCACAGTTCTGCAGGCTGTAGGAAAAGCATGGATCAGGAGCCTCAGGAAACTTACAATCATGGTGGAAGGCAAAGGAAAAGGAAGTGCATCTTACATGGTAGGAGCAAGAGGGAGAGAGACAGCAAAGCGGGAGGCACTATACACTTTCAAACAATCAGATTTCATGAGAATTCTATCATGAGACAATACTCGGAGGATGGTGCTAAACCATTAGAAACCATCCCCATGATCCAATCACTTCCCACCAGGCCCCACCTCCAATATTAGGAATTACAATTCAGCATGAGATTCAGGAGCAGACACAGAGCCAAATCATATCACAGGCTATGGAGAGTAACTGGATGAGGAAGAGGGACAGGAAGAAGGTGTTTATTTAAGAAGCTGTTTGAAAAGATTGCTCCGAGGAAGCAATATTTGCCCTAATTCATGAGGAGTCAGTTAATTAAATGGGTATATCAATAAAATCCAACTTTTTTGGTATCTTCAAGAAAATTATTAACCAATGGACACTTTTTTTTTTTGAGATCGAGTCTCACTGTTGCCCAGGCTGGAGTGCAGTCATGCCATCTTAGCTCACTGCAACCTCCACCTCCTGGGTTCAAGCGATTCTCCTGCCTCAGCCTCCTTAGTAGCTGGAATTACAGGTGCATGCCATCATGCCTGGCTAATTTTTGTAATGTTAGTAGAGATGGGGTTTTACTATGTTGGTCAGGCTGGTCTCGAACTCCTGCCTCATGATCCGTCCACCTCACCCTCCCAAAAGTGCTGGGATTACAGATGTGAGCCACTGTACTAAGCCAAGGACACTCTTTAACTTAGCCTACAAGTGATGGCTTGTCAAAGAGAACCCTGCAAGTAATACTTATATAGTTTGGCTGTGTCCCCACAGAAATCTCATCTTGAATTGTAACTCCCTACATGTCATGGGAAGGACCCGGTGGGAGGTAATCGAATCATGGGGATAGATCTTTCTCTTGCTGTTCTCATCATAGTGAATAAGTTTCACGAGTCTGATGGTTTTATAAAGAGGAGTTCCCCTGTATACTCTCTCTTGCCTGCCACCATGCGAGATGTGACCTTGCTCCTCCTTTGCCTTCTGCCATGATTGTGAGGCCTCTCCAGCCATGGGAAACTGAGAATCCATTAAACCTCTTTCCTTTATAAATTACCCAGTCTTGGTATGTCTTGATTAGCAGCATAAGAATGTACTAATACAAATACATTATAAATGTAAAACTATGAGTTAACTTATAAAGTGGGTAAAAATTATTTTTTTAGGATCATATCAGAGAATGTAAGAAATCTTCTTTATGTTTATTTCAAAATCTGACACTGGCAAAATGCAAGATGTACTAAACCACAGTAGATTTCAGGAAACAGAGAAATGAAAATAGAAATAGACAGAAGCAGACAAAGAGAGAAGGAGAAAGAGACTCTCCTTCATATAAAGCATAGATGCTATTATCAGCTTGCTTGCTTTCTTTTATCTCTCTCTCTCTTTCTTTCTTTCTTTTCTCTTTCTTCCTTTCTCTCTCTCTCTCTCTTTTTCTTTCTCTCTCTTTTTTTTTTTTTTTTGGTGTTTCCCAGAAAGCCTTGTTATCATCTATAGGAAAATATTTTTACTTAAATATAGAGAGCCAAGAATAAGGATGTTATCATTTCTGGAATTTGCTTTGTTTAGTTGTCATGTGCAAAGTGCAGGAGATGAAAGAGCTTAGTTCAGTTTAGTAACTGCTAAAAGTGGAATCACTTTAATATGGATTATGTGGAATTAATAGCATTAAGGGAACTTCTCACAGTACATAAGTTAGGGAAGAATTGAATGATGATATGTGCAGTGCTGCTTTGATATTTGTTTGGACTCTAAGCGTTTATTATAAATGAAATTACAGATGTTACATACTATGTTTCAATTGTCAGTCTATATTTAGCAGAAAAATTTTTATGACAGTTGGGTCATTCTTTAATGCATTGGTTAGACCCATGTAAAATTGTGATTCAAAATTTTTATATCATTATTGCACCACAAGGAAGAAACATCAATTAATTAATGAAAAGCATAGCGATGATCATAAAACTACACCTCTTTGCCTTCAGAAAGAAAAAAAAAAAATCCCGGACTAATTTTATATGGCATTTGTAGATAGTATACATCTCACTGATACTTGTATTTTCAGAACTACAGTTCTCATACTTCACCAGCAAACAAAAGAGCATTTTGTCTTCCTCTTCTGTTTGTCCGAATATTTAGGTAAATTCATGCTTTGAATACCTAAAATTAGGCATTCTCGTAGTTTTTCTTGTCATTTCAGTGCTAGATATGAAAATATTAACAAGAGTTATCTGTGGTTCTTAGTTTATCTGTTCTTTGTTTTAATATTTGCGAAATCTTTTTCCTTTATACACTTCAAAAAATGAGTGAAATGTAAATTTAAGCATACATAAATTTTCTCTGTGCTTTCTTTGATTTTGTTGGTACGAAGTGGGGTGCAAGCAAAAATATAGCTCTTTATCTTGTTTTTATGTTTTGCTTATTTAAATGAACATTTTCTGTAGCCCAAACCTCAGCAGGCTTCTGATACCATGTGGGTACGCTAGTTAGATAATTTGAACATTTAGTCCAGAGGCAGAGTTCCTCGACTCAAATTCTAGATCTGTTGCTCTACATCTCTGTAACCTTCTGGAAACTGCTTAACTACTCTATACCTTGTTTAATTCATTGATAAAATAAAGACTATAATATTATTCCCACTTCATAATGTCATTGTGAGAATTGACTGAGTTAATGTATGTAGAGTGCTTAGGATACATCTGGTAATAGAAGCGTTACACAAAATGTTAGTGGCTATTATTATTGTCACTTTCCGCCATCTAAGGGGAGAGAAATAGGTAGACCTTGTGTCCTACTTCTGTCTTTGAGACCCTGAATGTTGCAAAGGCAAGGGTGGGAATGAAATTACTGTAGTATAAGAGAAGTTGTGAAGATTACATTGGAAAGTACTTAGAAGAGTATCTAATATATACAACACATTAAATAAGTGAATTTACCTACTATATCTTTTTCTGACTTCATAGAATGTATTGATTAATTTTGATTCATTTATTTTTTAACGAAAAGAGTACAGACCTGAAAGGGGAATGAGTAGCCAAGATATTTGAGTTTTAGTATTGCAGAAAGATATCTCAGCCTTTATTGAGCTAGGATCTTTTAGTATATTAAGTGTTTCTATCCAGTCACATCTGAGCTGAATGCTAGCTCTGCTATTTCCTAGTTATGTGATGTTAAGCAAATTAGAAAAGCTCTGTGAACTTCAGGGTTTGTTTTTTTTTTTTACAAAGTGGAGTCATAATGCCTATCTAAAAATATATATGTATTGTGAAGATTAAAAAGATAGATTTAGAAAAGTTAGTATCAGGTACAGAGCACAGAGTAGTACTAAATAAATGATATTAAATGCTCTCTATTTTTTTCCTGTCCAAATTATAATTTACTGTCTGGTTGACCTCAGCTTTTCTTACTGCTCTTGTGTGGTCATTCCTATTGCCTACCAGGTTAAATGAGGCAACATGGAAATGAAAATGCTGTTGGCACAGCATACACTATACTCACCTTATAATTTTATAATTAATATGAATAACTTTTCTGCTATGGATTATCAATATTCAATCTCAGACCATCTGTTTTCTTTTAAATGTTCTCTCAATATGCCTTCTCTTGTATGATTTCAACTATCATCTTTCCAGACCCTTGGGCATGAAATTTCAGTATTCCCTATCTCCTCCTCCTTCTCTTCATAACCAAACTGTTGCAAAATATCCCTGCATATTTCTGTGAGAGAAAATTGATTTCATTTACCCCCTCTTATCTATCCTATGAGAAGAATTCCTGGTGAAAGTGTTAGTCACATCACAATGTTTTGGTTTTGTTTTTCACATCAATGCTCATTTGTCCTTCTGTTAAAAATTCTCCACTTAACTTGCATATTCTCTTATACTTGAAATTTGAAATTCATTGCTGAAGACCTGGATGTTCTCAGATTTTTCCTTATCTCTATGACTTTTCTTTTTCTCTCTAATTTAGTATATACCCTCTTTTTTCTTTAATTTTCTTTTATAAATTTAATAATTTTAAAAATCATCAGGATTATTGATTATTTTGAACAGTAACAAATACTATAAATATAATTTATATTAAATTAATATTGTTTTGAATATTAATTTTACTAGATTTGATATTGTTTTGAATATTAATTTTACCAGATTTGAACAAATAAAAAATTGTTGATTTTTAATTTTGTTTGTTCAAAATTTTTAAATTTTATTTGTTCAACAATTTTTTATTTGTTCAAATCTAGTAAAATTCTAACTTAAGACGTAATCATTATGACATTTAAAATATATCTTAGAGACTTATCTGCTATAATGGTACATAGATATATTTATAATGTTGAATAACCATAGTTTTAAGCAAACTAATTCATATTTTAAGACACAAAAAATGCCACATATGAAAAGGGAAAGACATTTTCTGGCTGCATATGTACTTGTTTAACTTGTTGGACAAACAGTGGCTCAGAAAGTGCAATTCACTCTGATTTTTTTAAAGTAGGAATGATTCCAATTTGATGAAACAAGAAAGAGGGGTGGAGAAAAAGGAAAGGTTTAAAAAATGTTATTCCACTTGCATTTGCCTTCTTTGCTAATCTTAATTTTTACTATAGCAGATCCATAAACTTAGGACATTCTGAATTGGATTGAATTCAGCTGTTTAGAAATAAGTAATTACAACTCTTGTCCCTAAGCCGAGATAACAACACACCAATTATGACTAGCCAAGAAGCCTGGAATTCACAAACTGCTTTATATTTATTTATTTCTTCATGCTGGCTGTTTATCAGGAAATGACTTCAGTAAAAGGGAGCTGTAATTCATTTATTAAGTAAACTCTCAGAACTCTAAGAAGAATGGCTCATATGTTATATTAAAAAACGACTAAATAATTTTAATGCAAACATTCATTGCAGTTGATTTGACTAGCACTTTTTCTAAATCATTTGGGAAAATAAGGTCATGAAGATATGGGTGAATTGGTTTTTAATGTCTTTATTTTTGTTTCTGAATCATCTTATTGATCTATGTACAGTATGAGCAAAGGAGAGATACATGTGTGTATGTATTTACAAACATGTATGTGTAAAGCATGCATATATATATATATATATACAAGCTTTATATATATATGTATATACATGAAGTTTATGTATATATAAACTTCTCCTCAATGGTAAATCCAATATTGGTAAAGAATACAAATTACAGTTTTAGGCATCCTAAAATCAGATTTCAATATAAAGTTTATTTGAATATGCAGAAGACCAGTCTCCGCTGAGATGATTTTGTTAGGTGGAGATTTAAAACTAACTTCCCCAAAAGTTTTTGTAGCAAATGTTATTAATAGAATGCTTAAATTATAGATAAAAAGCTCTATTTCAATTATACCTTTAAATGTATTTCAAATATTAAAACACTTAGCAATGTTTTTGAGAGCTAATTAATTTCTTAATATACTTTTTTATTTTAGAATTCTACTTTTTATTTTTAACTTTGGGCTTCAAACTTACTCTTAATTATTGCCTCAGAATGATGGCCTTTCTGATCTCATTCATTCTCTCCCACCTCCTGCTTCTTAGGATCTTAAATTTTGGGGTGATTATGGATCCCTTTGAGAATTTGATGAATGTTATTTACTTTATTCTCAGCTAAAAAAAATATTGTATCCTTAATCCTAGCACTTTGAGAGACCAAGGTGGGTGGATTTCTTGAGCACAGAAGTTCAAGACCAGCTTGAGCAACATGTTGAAACCCCATCTCTACAAAAAATATGAAAATTAGTCAGGTATGGCTATACGCTCCTATATTCCCAGCCACTCTGGAGGCTGAAGTGAGAGAATTGCTTAAGCCTGGAGGTTGAGGCCGCAGTGAATAGTGACTGAGCCACTACACTCCTGCCTGGGTGACAGAGTCAGACCCTGTCTTAATAATAACAATAACAATAACAATAACAATAACAATAATAATAATGTAAATCCTAAAGTCTCTCCATGGTACCCACATTAAGAATACTTTTAAACAAATATTCTTCCTTTCTCATCTTTCTACCTAAATACTATTTAAAGGCAAAATAAATCAACCATAAAATCCACAAAATGAAAGGTTATGATGATCCTGTTCATTGTAATAGAGTTGAAAATTATACTTTTGGTTAACTATTTTGTTCTGGGTGGCATCTTGCATATATACCCACACTGTCAGAGGACACTTATCATTTAGGGTCAAAAAAAAAAAACAAACTAAAAACAACTCCTTTTACTTATACATTTCAAATAAAAGTTTATTGAATTTGTGAAATTTGCCCTTTCTTTCAGATAGAAAGTTCCATAATGGAATTGCATAAAAATATTTTCCAAATTTCATCCTATATACTCTTTAGAACTTTTATACCACATTTATTTATTAGCAGCTTTATCTTCGCTAATAGTGAAGGTAATGAATTCACTACCTTCTTTCTTTTTCATGACTCAGTATACTGGTTTTATTTTTCATTTAAAATTTGTTCATTACAAAAAAATTTTACGATGTGTTTTTAGTAACACAATGCCTTGAAAATCTGTTGGCCAATAGAAAGCTGATGTGAGGGTCATTCATGGTGTCTCATGTCTGTAACCCCAGCACTTTGGGAGGCGGAGGTAGGCAGATTATCTGAGGTTAGGGGTTCAAGACCAGCCTGGCCAACATGATGAAACCCTGTCTCTATTAAAAATACAAAAATAGCCAGGTATAGTGGTGGGCACCTGTAATCCCAGCTCCTCAGGAGGCTGAGGCAGGAGAATCGCTTGAACCCAGGAGGTAGAAGTTGCAGTGAGCCAAGATCACGCAATTGCACTCCGGCCTGGTCTACAGACTCAGACTCCATGAAAATAAAAAAAGAGAAAGAAACCTGATGTGAGAAGTCTGTAACTACTGTGATGAGAAGTGTGCTGTGGCCTTTAATCACTGTGAATTGCATCTCTTTCAGGGCTTTTACAGTATAGCAATTGAAAGAGTTTATTAACTCAGTTAATCAATGAATGAATTAAAGAAAACATGATTACAAAACTAGGAAAAATTTTGCAATTGCTGGAATAGAAGCTAATTACGTTTGTTCCTAGTACGCTGAAGTGGAAATTGGAAAGAAAGTAGAAAAGATATTTGAAATGTCCATAATATCTTCAGAAAACTCCATTACTAAAGTCATAGATTTTACTAACAGAGGCCAATAGATTCTTCCTTGAGAAATATTTACTGTATATAACATTATTATCACATACCGATTAAAGTTACATAGGATTTACCAGCATTTTGAACTAGTGTAAATCATTATTACGTTGATCACTATAATTCTAAACTGAAAGAAGATATAAAATAATTTTTAAGTGGATGTTTTAATAAAATTCTGACATGTAACATTCATTTATGCTTATATAAATTCAAATTTTGTGCATTTATTATATTTGGGATGGAGGGACAAATAAATAAAACAGTACAGGGGAGAAGATTGATATCAAAGCCAATTATTACTATCACTGCTGTAATCACTTCGTGAATATAAGTCCTTTAGGAGAAGAAAGCAGAACAACTAATTGCCCTAGGGAGTGAGGGAAGACCATGGATGAGGTATGTTTGAACTGCTGCTGAATGATGAGCAACGGTTTCTTAAGAGGAGGAGGAAGAGAAGGATATTCCAGGCTCTGTGTTCTGAAAGCAAGTGGTGTGTTCAGAGAACAGAGAGTTCAGTGTGCTTGGCACATAATTCTAAAGGGAGAAATGGTGACTAGAGAAATAAGTCGTGACCAGGTTACAAAAGGCCTAACATTCCAGGCTAAAGATTTCAAGCTTTACACTACAGGTGATGGTGAGGCCAAAAGCTTTTAGGTAGGAAAGTGAAATGATCTGAGTAAAGAATATTACATGTTAAGGGCAGCATGTGAGTATTTACAGAGGGAGAGGAATCCTCAGCCAGAGGAGTTCAGATAGGAGGGAGAAATAGTGCCTGAAGTGAAGGATTTTAAGGGACTGAACTAAGACAATTGAAAGAAAGACAACAGACATTAATGGGAACAAATTAATAGTTATAGAGATTAATTTAACATGGATACTCAGAAAAATGGAGAAATGTAAAAGGATTCCTAAAAATTGGGCTTAAGCAAATACAGAAAACAGTAATATTCATTAAGTATAGAATACTGGGGGAGATCAAGATCAGGAGGAAAAGTATATAGTTCTGATATGAGATGATATTAGGATATTAGGTTGGTATTCCCAACAGCTAATCCTGCTTTTTTTTTTTATTTCTTGCCTTCTTCCCTCTCTCTTTATGTTTATTCAATATAAACATATTTGACATTTGATGCCATGACATTGATTGGAATCGCCCAAAGCAAGTGACTATAATTGGAAGAGGTGAGCAAGGGAATCTAGTAGGTAACATGCATTTAAGAGATGTGTAAAAGAGGAACAGTCAGTAAAGGTGACAGTGATAGATGGGGAAACAAAAATTCAGTGATGTCTTAGAAGTTAAGGAGGAAAGTTTCCTGAAGTCAAGTCACCAGCCTTTGTAAATTCTTTAGAGACCAAAAAGTAAGAGAACGTTGGCAACCTTGGTAAAAGCAGTAGGGTGAAAGAGTTGAATTCATTCATTCATTTATTCATTTGACAATCATTTGTGAAAGATCTTCGAAGGTAACTTGGGCTTGAGACACAAATTCCTGTTATACTTATTATCATGTATATTGCAATGAAATAAGGATATGTCTATTCTATCAACAGCTTTACTAGCAAAGTAGTCCATTGTGGGTAGACCATCTTGGTTACATGCAGGCTTTACATTGCAATCTTCTTTTAAGAATGAAGTTTTTATCAAATATGTGTTTCATCACATGGCACCTATTATTTTCTGGTCTATAACCTCTTAATGAATCAAAGACATGAGCCAAATGAGGATCTCTAACGAAGTAGTTACTTAATATTTAGATACTTGAAATAATTTTTTTACAGAAAATTCTCCCATTCATCTTCACCCTTATCCCTCTCACACCAACACACACACACCCATTATCAGTAGTCACATATTATTACCTAAAATTCTCGAATAAAATAGGAAATATACAATTGAACTTTTAGACTTAACAATTAGAGACACAAATGTTTCCTTCATATTTTAACTAGTAATATTTAAAAATAAATGATGTATTCAGTCATAATTAATATAAAATTTGACCTCAGATAAAATATCTCACATTCTCACTTGTGACTATATGACTCTTAGACAAATGGCTTAAGTTCTTTTAACTTCCACAAAAGTAAACTGGGTATTACAATACATGCTTTGCAAAGTGGTACATTAACAGAAAGTAAACTAATATTTAAGAAATAGCTAAGAAAGAGCTTGGCACATAAAATATTAATAAGGAGTGATTATTAATATAACATAAAGTGCTTAGTAAGATATATAATATATAGTAGCTGTTTTAACAAATCTAATCCTAAAACTATGTTCTTTGAAATGTCCATTACTTAATATCCCACTAGGCATTATAAATATCTTAACTAATTTAATTCATTTAAAATTTATAAAAATGGTTAAGCTTGCCTCCTTGCTGGAGAACAAAAGAAATGAAGACTTAGCAAGTTAAGCAACTTGTCCAAGGTAAGGAATGACAGAAGTATAATTTGTATGCTGGCCTTTCTAACTCAGAATCCTGTGCAACTAAACATTGTGTGACTCTGCCTGCTTCTCTTTTAAAACTTCTCCTCACCTTCACTTCTTCCTCTACTTTCTGATTCATTCTGTTTTCTTGTATTTTTTACTTCTCATCAATTGTTACCAGGCATCCAGAAAAGCAACTAGTTTTCTAAAACTCCTTTACTGTATGCTTGCCCCACAGTTCAGTTACTACAGCTTACAGTTTGACTATAAGGGATACTGTACTATAAAACCCTTCCAGGGAATCATTTTTAAAATTAGATTTATTAAGATGTGAGGAGGGAGTGGTGGCTTACACTGGTAATCCCAGCAGTTTGGGAGGCCAAGGGGGAGGATTGCTTGAGTCCAGGAGTTTGAGACCACCCTGGGCAACATAGAGACCTTGTCACTACCAAAAAAAGAAAAAAAATAAAAAATTAACTGGGTATGAAGACGTGCACCTGTAGTTCCAGCTCCTTCATGGGCTGAGGTGGCAAGATTGCTGGATGCCAGGATGTCGAGGCTATAGTCAGCAGTGATTACACCAGCCTGGGAAACAGAGTGAGATACTGTCTCAAAAAATAACAATAATAATAATATATCTAAAAGTTTCAAATATAAAGAGTTCTTTTCCTTTTCCGACACATCCACTGACTAATCTTTTATTGTAGCTGAAAGCAATCACCTTAAAAAGTGGTTCCCATGGACAGAAAAATTATAATTAAAGCAAAAATTAATAATTCAACTTTGGAAGCTACATTTTTTTTTAGATTTCATATGAAAGAGAACAATGTCAAATTAATCAAGTGTTTGGCTATCATAATCTACTACTTAATATGTGTTCATCCTCCTTTGTACTTGAAAAGGTTAGAAATGACAAAGGTTCTACTAATACTTTCCCACGTGCTTTTTCTCTGAACTAGAGTAAATCTTGGAACATTTGAAGATCTTGGATGCTGATGAAAGCTTTTATTTATTTTGTTAGAAAGGAAACTAAGAAATCACTTTCTTTTATAGTTTAGCATCTGTATTTCAATCATTCTCCCTGCTGTTTTGTCAGTTAGAAAAAAAAAAAAGTTTAAAGATGAAATGTTTGAGACCCTATGTTTTGAAAAATCAGAGTGACTTTTTACTCAGATTTAGATTCTCAAATTAGAAAAGCTTGCAGTCAAATTTAGTAAGATTTACTTAAATTTACAAAACATATTTGATAGCTGATTTTCACTTATATTTAGCAAGGTAGCTCCATTCTGACCTCTGTCAGCTGCCCGTTATCCTGGAAAAATTGTTTGAGTATCCAAATGTCCTTTGCCTAACATACATTATTAATGCCGGGTCCTTCTATTTTTTTTTTCATTTTTATGCTCTCTATGTTTAGTCAAATATTATCTTGTCTTTTAATATGTAAGCCAAACGTAAATGGAATAGCTGTTGGGCAAAGAACATGTATACAGTAGGCACAAAAAAATGGAATGATGTTATCTCTGAGCAGACATCAATTTCTACAATGTAATTGTGTAGAGAAACCATGTATACATTGATCCACAGCTACGCTACTTTTTTTTCTTTCATCCTTGTGCATGTCTCTTCCTTTTTTTAGAAAGAGTCATGAATGTATAATCTATTAACACTCACGAGTATAACTCAGTTGGGAATGTGAATTAAAAATCCATAGTCCAAAGGAAATGAGAATTTATGACCATGGAGCTTTTAAAAAATACTTTTGCCTGGAAAAATAATAGATTTGCTCAAGAAGAAATGAAAGACTGAGAGGCAGCTAATCTAATTTGGATCAGGACTAACTAAATTATAAACACAAAATCAACCTTTAGAATTTAAATCAATTATACATGCAAAGATCCTTTCACTATTCATCGGTTTGCATCAATATCTATACAATTGAATTTAAAATTTTTCTATGTTGAACAGGTTTCTGAAAAGTGTCCTGGGTAGGAATAAGGGGAATAGAATGTGTTAGCTATCATTGCAATGAATCACTCATAACTCAGAAGGGAGACTTCATGTGCATGGTACACTTAGAGACACTAGGCTTTGAAGCATGTACATTTAAAAATATCAAAAGACGGACTTATTCTGGGTTAATATCATGAATGTAGTATCCTGATTACTTGCAGATTTTTCTCCTTGATCAACATAAAAGTGAATCCATTCTTAATAAAGATGATAAAGGTGTTTTCTATTGATCTGTATTGCTATCATTATTGTATACCAGACTTTAAAAATATAAATCTTCCTACAATGAGCTTGCTACCCTCTGGAAGCAAAAAATAATTTGAGCATTTGTTTTAAATGTGTATGATCTCCAAGTTCTTCTGAACTATTACTTGCCACCATTCCTATTTTTGAAACAATTTTAGGCTTTGATTGTGACAACAGCTATTCTTTTTTTTTTGAGCAATGCTGCTGCAGTCATTTTCAAAGTGTTGCCCCTGGACCAGATGCATCAGCATCAGCATCACCTGGGAACTTGTTTAAAATGCAAGTTCTCAGGTTCCCCCAGACTAGATGAATGAGAAACTATGGGGTGGACTCAGTAAGTGGTGTTTTAACAAGATCTCCAGGAGATTCTGGAGTTGCACATTCTCAAAGTTGCATGTTCGACTTTGAGAATCACTGCTTTTCTGAACTGAGCTCTTTACTGTGTTGTGTGTCCTGAATCTCTTTGGTGGTATGGTGAGGCTGATGGATATATTTTCAGAATAGTGTTTTTAAAAATCCAAAATGAAATACATAGATTACTAAGGAAATAAGCTATATGGAAATTCAGTTATCCAAATATTAAATTTGTGATACAATAATACATGTCCTTCTTTATTAACACATTTAACTAACAAGACTGGGCAAGTCTAATTGCTATATAATTTTGAAATATTGGTGATCAAAAAAAGTTATTTTTAAATTACTGCAATAATCACAAAGTGATATGACTATATATATGATTTATACTAGTGACATATTCACAGATATTACAAATAATATTGTGGTTTTTGCCCACATTTATAATGGAAAGAGAAACTGAATTTGAGCCAGCAGTTAATAAAAATAAAGATATGTTTTTTGTTTGCATCAAGTTTATGGTTCCCTTGAATTTTGTCCATAAATGTGTAGGGTAAAGAGACCCTTGCAAGATGGATCATTCTTAATTCATCTAGAAAAAAATGCTTATCTTGTAACCTGATATCAATATGGTACATTGTAAAGCATAGGAGACAGGATATGAATCAAATGTGTTCTGGAAACCATAGAATAAATTGTTCTCCCCTAGGACACCTCATAGCCTAACACCTGTGACAATTAAAGCGGAGCTGATCTAATAGTTTACTGGAAATTACTCACAACGCTCCATTTTCCTGAATCATCATACATTTTGTTCATTATACTTTTAAATTTCTTTCCACATGCTTTGCAACTTTCTACTTGTCATGGTATGTATTAATTGATAACTCTTGATTCTTTAGAACCATTTAGAAACAGTAAGTTTTCAAATCCTGTCTTCATGTTGTTGTGCCAACCCCATTTGAGGAAACGGATATTCAAAGATCACAAAAACAAACCAAGGTCATGAAGCACAGTTCAGCGTCATGACTCCCACTCAGTTTCATATTTCTAGTTCTGTGTTCTGGACTTACTGGCCATAGCTGCAAAGAGGCAGGCAGCCAGTGAGACCTGACCACCATTTGAGATAGCTGACTGTCAAATCAGCTGAATGAAAAGAATTTTTTTTTTAGAAGATTCCATTTCAGTTACTGCAGACAGAGTATTTAAACAGGAAGCAGAGTATAAAAGTATGGACTACTTTAATCACGGGACAGAACAGACAATAGACTGTCAGAAAAGGAAGAGATCTAGATTTGGTAGATGAGACTTTGTATAATAGGATTTTTTTTTTTTTTTGCCAATCCCTTCTTTCAGAAACTGTTATTTTAAACCATGTTTTAATCTTGAAGCTTTTTTAATTTTCCAGATTCTTTGCCCAAACCCTGATTATCAAAGGGCAATAGGCAGTTCTTTGAAGGGCTTTATTATAATGTTTCTTAGTTTGTTGTCTCTTGCTGGAAGGCGCAGCCTGATAATCTGACATGGACACTAATTTTCCTAGTCTTAACTTTATAATTTGGTAACTGTGACATTCACATAAATTTCCAAATTATCTATTTTATTATTTATGAGCTGAGGATTATATTTGCCTTATTGATTGAAATAGAGGGAAGAGAAAAAAATATTTATTTGGCACCTACTATGTGCCAAGCTCTCATAATATGGAAGAAGCAGTGTAAAACAACAAAGAAGGTAACACATCTAATTGGGCAGGCAGAGGTAGAAGAAAGGAGAATAAACCTCTATAAATGTTACAGCTATCAGGGAGCCAGATGCCAACAGTGAGGAGGTGAAGAAACAATGAGACCATGGTACAGGAAGAACCCATGATTGTTTTGTGGGGGTTTAAGTGTCTGCAAAATTTCAGTGGTAGCAAGAGTCAACCAAAGTATTTTTGTTATGCAGGGTGCTGAGTTTTCTTCTCTAGCTTTTTCTGGGGCTGTAGAAATGTCTGCAGACAGCTGCTGATGGAAAATTTAAGAAAGATGGAAGACAGAAAATCTGTCTAATGTGGAACAGATGCTGCATTCTTACAGGACAAAGAGGAGGGACAGCCACATTTACTGTTAGTTTCTGTATTTCATATGTAATATCTACATTTGGAAGATCAGACAAAAGCAGAAAGGAGAACTTTGCAGTTTCTATGCGGAAGGGAGTGGGAGGACCCTTTAAGTGAAGAAATTCTTCATGAGAACCAGTGTCTCCAGAGAAAGAAAAACTGACCCACACACTCTGATGTTTAATTCAATGCTTAGGAATACAGCAGGTATTTATTTTTATTTTTATGCCGGGAAATAAAGAATTTGAAATGACCTGTAGAACAACAGTGAAGCCAGACTCAAAAATGTGTCCGTTAAAGAAGCTTATTATGACTTATTTGCGATATAACTTAGCAAGTCAAAGATAAAGATTGTTAGTTACTTTCAGAAGTGAACCATGCTTCACAGGACCATGCAGTATAATATTTGAGCTATATTTATTAGAAAAACACAGTAAAATTGGCTATTTTCATGGATATTGCTAAGAATTATTAAGTTGTGTCTTGCTAAAATAGCAGACAAATGTGAGATTTTGTATGCATAAGGAAAGCATGAAATAGATGAAAAAAAAAAACAAAAAGAAAAAAGGCATAACTATTTAATATGCAGTTTTTACTTAGGGACAGGAAGGAGTAGCCAAAGTGAATATGGGAACATCTGATTCATTATCTAAACCTGGATACTTTTTTTTTTTTTTTTTTTGAAATAGAGTCTCACTCTGTCTCCCAGGCTAGAGTGCAGTGGCACGATCTTGGCTCACTGCACCCTCTGCTTTTCAGGTTCAAGCAATTCTCCTCCCTCAACTTCCTGTATAGCTGGGACTAAAGGTATGCACCACCACACCCATCTAATTTTTGTATTTTGAGTAGATATGGGGTTTCACCATGTTGGCCGGGATGGTCTCGATCTCTTGACCTTGTGATCCGCCCGCCTCAGCCTCCCAATGCTGGGATTGCAGGCATAAGCCACTATGCCCCGCCCAAACCTGGATACTTTTATTTGGCACAAATGTTCAGGCTCCTCCTTAGTATCTTTGGGAACTGAGGCAAGAGTACAAATGGAAGCTCATATATTTGAAGTATTTCATTCAAGTATATACAAGTAGCAACAAAATCATTAAATAGCTTTCTGTTTCTTTTTTAAATTTTTTTATTTTTATTATACTTTAAGTTCTGAGGTACATAGCTTTCTATTTCTATCTTTACTAATAATTATTCCTAAAACCCAAAAAATTCGTATCAAATTTAGAATTCTCAAAATCCTTAGAATCCTTGGAGTTTTATACAAGAATATGCTAATCCCTTACCTCAGCCCCTTTCTGTCCAACACCATCTCCTTCTTGCACTGATGAGGCCTCTTGTGTGTATGTAAGTCCACACTTCAGCCTATGTATCTAAGTTGTATGCATTTCTTTGTGTAAACAACCATCTTATGGCTACTCCTTGAAACGAGAGGTGGATATTGAAGAGGCATCATTCATCATTAGAAAGGGGAATCAGACAAAATATGCATGCAGTTTCTGAATTTGTGCATAAATCATTTGGGTTTTAAGCTCTGGGGTCCCAGGTATCAAGGATATGGTTACAAGGGTGGGTTTAAGCTCTAGGTGGACAGAGTTATTCGCTTCAAATACCTCAATCATGGAGTGAGGGCCAGCTAGAGGAAGACCAAGGGGGATCTCTGAAGTACAGGGACAAAGGCAGGGGTCCTTTTTTCATGAATCTGAGTATAATACTTCAAACGCTAACCTGGAATTGGTGCCAAAACAAGCAACAAACCTAGACTCCTGGAAAACTGGAATGCATAGTCACCCTAAATTTATGGTGCACATGCAGTATGAACTACAGTCTGGGTGAACTTTCTGGACACAAAATCAGAAGGACAAAAATGATGCTGGCTGTACTTGTTACATGAACATGAAGAAATAAAAGTTTAAAGTGAACAAAGTGAACTGTAGAGACAGAGTTTTCAAATTTGTGGAGATTGCTTTGGCTATTTGGGCTCTCTTTTGGTTCCACATAAATTTTGGAAATTTTTTTTCTAAATATATGAAGAATGACAGTGATATTTTGATAAAGATTGCATTGGATCTGTAGACTTCTTTGAGCAGTATGATTATTTTCACAATTTTTCCAATCCATGAGGCCAGGATGATTTTCCATTTGTTTGTGTCATCTACAAGTTCTTTCATCAGTGTTTTGCAGTTTTCCTTGTATTTGACATATGTGAAGAAAAAGCAAACGTTCATAAACAATTATCCAGAATAGACTTAAGCAAGATGACAACTTTTGCAGAACACTTATTTCAGAAAAGGAAATAGTATTTGATTTAGAGGAAGAATGTGTAGTTTGGTTGTCCATTACTTGGTTTCATTATGAGGTAATGGGTACACAGAAAATTTCTAATAAAATAATGGAGTGTTATGGATTGAATGTGTATGTGCTGTCATAATTTATATGTTGAAGCCTGTCATGGTTTGTTAGTAGTACTATAACAAAATAAGTGAGAATGAGTAATTTATAAAGAACATAAATTTATTTCTCACAGTCAGGAGGCTGAGATGTCTAAATTCAAGGCACCGGCAGGTTTAGTGTTTTGTGAGGGTCAGTCTCTGCTTCTCAGATGCCTTTTTGCCTTGTTGCTATATCCTCACGTGGCAGAAAGCAGAAGGGCAAAGGAACTAGCTAGTTCCCTCCAGCACATTTTTAAAGTCACTAATACCATTCATGAGGGTTCCATCTTCATGAGTTTTTATTTTTTGATGCAGGATCTTGCCTTGTCATCCAGACTGGAGTGCAGTGGTGCAATCACAGCTCAGTGCAGCCTTGGCATCCTGGCCAAGGGATCCTCTCTTTTCAACCTTTGTAGGGAAGACTACAGGCAGCACCCTCATGATTTAAGTACTACCTAAAGGCCCCACATCTTAATACTATTACATTGGGCATTAAGTTTCAACATGATTTTTTTTTGGAGGGAACACAAACGTTCAAACCATAACAAAGCCCTTACTCGATTGTGGCTTATTTGCAGATGAGGTAGATGAGGTCTCAAAGGAAGTAATTAAGATTTTTGTGCTGGGGTGGGGGCTGGGGAGCTGGGGAGAGATAGCAAGGGGAGAGATGTCAGATGTAGGTGATGGGGAGGAAGGCAGCAAATCACACTGCCATGTGTGTACCTATGCAACAATCTTGCATGTTCTTCACATGTACCCCAAAACCTAAAATGCAATAAAATCAATAAATGGGGAAAAAAAGTTTTTTGTGCTGAAATTTGAGTCTAGTTATAGATCCAGAAGCAGAGAAAATGGTAGGGCTCGTTCCTGAAGAGACTCAGCATTATCTTACATGTCAGCTGCCATGGGAGATACCATTACTATTTCCTCAGGGAATGCAGGATTTATTCCCTCATAGAAACTAGAAAAAACAATATTACAGTGGATGGGGAAGCCTTTTTCCTGGAGTAAGAAGGCCACTTTCAGTAAGAGTGGAGAGGCATCTTCCATTAGCAAAGAATACTTAACAGAATTTAGAGACTCAATGTCCCCAGCTTCATCAGGGTCTTTTCGCAGGTCTCCATCTCTTCTTACAAGATCCCATTCTATTCCAAGAAATGTTGTTACTTTAACGGTAGACATTCTTCAAAGCTGGGAGTTTAACTTCTGTTGTAATTTGCCAAATTATAGGATGAGGTTCTGCATTTGATTTTCAGGATACACCTAAAAGCTCTTAGGTCATTTATGTAGCATAGAATCTGGGAATTTGAGTTTCTCAGCTCATTCTCTTCTTTTACCACTTTGTCATAAAACGTAAGGAGCAACCAACCAATGTTATCATATTTTTAGTTTTCCAAAAATGCTTGAAAGTATCATAAAGTCACTTAGTTCCTTGCTTCTTATAGTGGTTGATTAGAGGTATCCAATGTAGTCATTTTATATATCTCTATAAACATTTCAAGCCATACACTATCAGTAGTCTCTTCCTTACTAGAAATAGAATCATTGTGATCTTTATGTCTAATCTGTTTGGAGAGCCAGTTCCAGAAACTCTAGACCCAATTTAGAAAACTCATCCTTAAAAATTCTGTGCTTCTGGAACAACTCTTGGTATAAAAATTTGTATTAGGTCAGGGTTCTTCAGAGAAATAGGACCAGCTGGATATTACGTGTGTGTGTGTGTGTGTGTGTGTGTGTGTGTGTGTGTGTGTGTGTTTATACCCACACACATTTGTAATTTCTATACACACAGAAACAAATAATTTTTTTTATGAGGGATTGACTCACACCATTATAGAGACTGTGAAGTTGCATGTTTTGTGTCTGGAAACTGAAAGCCCTGGAAAGCTAAATTTGTAGTTTCAGTCTAAACTAAAAGACCCAAGAACAAGAAGGTTTTTGGTGGTATAAGTTCCCGTCTCAGTCCAAATACCTAGAACCAGCAGCACTGATATTCCGGGAAAGGAGATGAATGATCCAGTTTAAGCAGCAAGAGTGAATTTGCCCATCTTTCATCTTTGTCTTCTATTCAAGCCTACAATGATTTGGATGTTGCCTAGTCACATTATTGAGAGCAAGCCTCTTTACTCAGTTTATTGATTCAAATGCTGATCTCTTCCAGAAACACCCTCACAGACATACCTAGAGATAATGTTTTAACAGTTATGGGGGTGACATTGTTTGACTGTGTTCCTCAGAGTTCATGTGCTGGAAACTTAATCCCCAATGCGACAAAGTTGACAGGTGAGATTGTTAAAAGGTGACTAGGTCTTCTCATGAATGGATTAATTTTGTTATTACAGAAGTGATTTGTTATTGAGACAGTAGACTTAAGAGTGAGTTTGCAGTCTCTTATGTAGTCTCTTTTTCCATCATGGAATGGCACAGTTAAAGGATCCTTGCCAGAAACTGGTTCCTTGATAGGGAAGATCTTCCCAGCCTCCTATAAGTAATAAATTTCTATTTTAAATAAATTACCCAGTCTCTAATATTACGTTATAGTAATATAAACAGACTAAGACACTGGGAATCCCTTAGCCCAGACAAATTGATACATAAAATTAACCATTACAGGTGCATTCATGGGGTGAAACTCTGATCAAGTAGGATTGGTGTCTTTAAGAAGAGATACCAGACAGCTTGCTTCCTCTCTCTCCACACACGCAGTCATGTAAGCACATAGTGAGAGGCTGACTACCACAAGCTAAAAGAAGGGGCATCGAATAAAACCTACCTTGTAAGCATCTTGATCTTGGATTTTCCAGCCCTCAGAACTGTTGGAGATAAATTCATCTTGGTTAAGCCACCTAGTCTATAGCACTTTTGGTATAACAGCCAGAACAGATTAAGACATGAAGAAAAAGAGACTGGACTGGATATATAAATATATTTTCAGAACATTTAAGATAATAATAGGTAGAAAATAACAAATAACTTGAAATAAGATGAAGAGAAAGAGATCAAAGAAAACTTAAAATGAAAATGTGAAGGACAAATTGAAATAGTAAAATATTCAAGAACCACCTTATAAAATTATAGGATTAAAATTGGAATTTCAAGAGGGAAGAGAGATCTATTCTAGTTGGTGTTTGAGAAAAGAGAATATAAATGGAGTTTAGAGACATCAGAATATCCAATCAACTTTGCTGACAATGTAGGCTGAGGGTTTTAGTTGTGGTTTAAGTACTCTCAGATTGGCCAGAGACGAGGTTTAGTATCAATGAATCTATCATGTCACTGAAATTATATGAAAATCTTTTATTTGCTTTCAATTTTAATTTAAAGAAACAAAAAACTGTTACCTCTTTCCCAGGCAAAAATTAACAAAGCAACTGACTTTCTTTATAGGGTGCAACACTTAACAACTGACAATTTTAAAGCATTTTGGCCTTTTAGAGCCAAGAGAACAACAATTAACAGCTAAAGAAGACATACATGCAGCCAACAAATATAGGAAAAAGTGCTCAACATCACTGATCATTAGAGAAATGCAAATTAATACCATATCTCACACCAGTCAGAATGGCTATTATTCAAAAGTCAAAAAATTAATAAAATGAAAATAATAGGTGCTGGTGAAATTACAGAGAAAAAGGAACACTTATACACTGTTGGTGGGAGTGCAAATTAGCTCAGCCACTGTGGAAAGCAGTTTAGAGATTTTTCAAAGAACTTAAACTGAAACTACCATTCGACCTAGCAATCTTCTTGTTGCATATATACCCAAAGGAAAACAAATTTTCTACCAAAAAATACATACAGACATTTGTTCTTCACAGCAGTACTCACAATAGCAATGATGGAGTAGGTAAAGAAAATGTGGTACATATACATTACAGATGATAGGATTTGGCTCTGTATTCCCAGCCAAATCATGTGTCAAATTGTAATTCCCAATGTTGGGGGAGGGACCTGGTGTGAAGTAATTGGATCATAGGGGCAGATTTCTTTCATGCTATTCTCGTGATAGTGAGTGAGTTCTCATGAGATTTGATAGTTTAAGAGTGTGTGGCACTTCCCCCACCCCTCACTCTCTCTCTTTCCTGCTGCCATGTGAAAAAGGTGCATGCTTCTCTTTTGCCCTTCCACCATGATTGTAAGTTTCCTGAGGCTTCTCAGTTATGCTTCCTGTTAAGTTTACAGAACTGTGAGTCAGTTAAACCTCTTTTCTTCATAAGTTACCTAGTCTCAGGTAGTTCTTTATGGATTTACCCTATGCTGTTGTCATGATAGTGAGTAAACTCTCACAATATGTGATGATTTAAAAGTGTGTGGCACTTTCCCCTTCACTCGCCCTCTCTCCTCCCACCATGTGAAGAAGGTGCTTGCTTCACATTTGCCCTTCTGCCATGATTGTAAGTTTCCTGAGGCCCTTCAGCCATGCTTCCCATTAAGCCTGTGAAACTATGAGTCAATTAAACTTTTTTTGCATTTAATTACCCAGTCTCAGGTAGTTCTTTATAGTAGTAGTGTGAGAATGAACTAATACAATGGACAACTACACAGCCATAAAAAAACAGAAAAAAAAAATCATGTGCTTTGCAGTAGCATGAATGCAATTAGATGCCTTTATCTTAAGCAAATTAATGCAGGAACAGAAAACTAAGTATTGCATCTTCTCACTTATAAGTGGGAGCTAATCATTGAGTACACATGGGCACAAAGATGAGAGCAATAGACACTGGGGAATACTAGGGGATGGTGGAGGGAAGAGGGATGAGTGTTGAAAAACTGTTGGGTACTATGCTTACGATGTAGGTGACAGGAACATTCATATACGAATCTGAGGAACACAAAATTTACCCATGTAATAAACGTGCAAGTGTACCCCTGAACCTCAAATAAAAGTAAAAAGAAAACAAAACAGCTTTGAGCCTGCCTATAAGCCCATTTCTTACTCCTGGTATTCCAGAAGTTCATAATTTTAAAGAAGAGAATACGAGAAATTAAAAAAAAAAAAAAAGCTTCCCTGGGAATAATGTCATTCTACTTCACCTTCCAGTGACCATTTTCTGCTTCCTTTCACTGCAAATTACCTCAAAATTGTTGTCTACATGGCCCCCTCCCCTGTTCTCTCTGTTCTATTCATATGCCATTGCCACATTGTTTTAATTATTGAATTACATAATGGTTGACAAAGCTTATCTCCCCCTCCTCTCTTGTTTTTTTTAGAGCTTTCTTTGCTATTTATTTTTATTTCTTCTTATGAAAATTAAAATCAGCACATGTGGTTTCAGAATAATTACATACTATCTTTTTTTATTTGGATCATGTATATGTTATAATTTATACAGAGAAAAATGGACATCTTTATAATCTTCTTCTTTCAAGAACATGGTGTATCTTTCCATGTATTTATAACTTCTGCTGTGTCCTTTAGTAGTATTTAAGATAGATTTTATAGAGATACTCATTCCTGTTTAATTTATTCCTATATATGTTATCTTCTTTAGTGTCATAAATTTGCTCCTTTCTTTCTCACTGTATCTTCTAATTGTTATATGTTTATATGAAAATATTAATTTGTATACATTTATTTTATATGTTGATATATTTCTAAATTCTAATACTTTCACCTCCTTTCCAAATTTTATAATTCTATTTTGTTTAGCTTTTACATTGTCTAATTACATTGACTTTTATCTAGTTGGATATTAAATATTAATTATGATATATAAGCATTAACATCTTGATCTTAACACCAGGAACAAAGCTTTCAATATTTCTCTCTTGATATAATACTGACTTTGTGGCTGATTTAAGTATCTTTGATCATATAACCAAGTTTCAGTAAATTCTTTACTCGTTTTTATTTTTAAAATTAATTATATAGTTGAATTTTGTCAAATGCTTTTCCACTATCTTTGGTGATGGTATTTTTTATTCTGGTAATATGTATTAAATTATGTTTGCCAATATTTTACTTTCCTTTTTTATTGATTAGTATCCATAATCATACCTTATAACTGTAGCCCTCTTAGTCTTTTTATTCATGTCTTTGTTTCTTTGTCACCCCATCAGAGAACCTACCTGATCACTGGCAATAGTACTACTTTACAATAAGTATTTGCTGAGTGATTGAATGAATCTGTAGGCAGATCGAGAGTTCAAGCAAGGTTATTAAATAACTTTTTAAAATAAGAATAAAAATCAAAGAAAAAAAAAAGAAATTCCCTTTGCATTTGAGTTGAAATAAGTTGCTTGCTTGTTGGGTGTATTCTGCTTTTGTAAAGCATGGATGTGCAGTCAGAAATGCAGACTTTGTAAAACTCTCTGAAGTCAGCAGATACATGGCTCCACTGTGAGAGCTGTAGTGTTCTGACCATACACATGCAAGTGAAGTAAATGGTCCATGTGGGGGCAAGATGAGATAGATGTGAATTGCTGTCATCTTGTTCTAATTTCATCCTTTGTCTCTTGCATGCTGTAAGCTAGTTGTAAGCTTGTTAGCATAATGTTTATAACACTTTTGGAATATAGCATGGGAGTTTTGATCCAAGGGAGGAGTTGTCTCTGGGTCATACTCTGAAATTCTTTGATAAAGCCTCCAATTGGAACACAGAAAATTTCATTTTGTGCTTGAAAGCAATAATACCAGATCTAACTCATCTCTGTTAAATAACTACATCTGCTTCTGTGAGCTATGTTGAAAAACTATTTGTGTAGTTTGAACTGTAGCTTTGAATGCTATCTTTCATAGATTAAAAAGAAAGTTGCATAATGCAAAGGATTTAGTTTAGAAATGTCAGTTTGAAAGTAAACTGAAACATATTAGATTGTAAATACCACTTAAACCGCCTAAAATCTTTGAAGGAATGCTATCTTATATTGCAATGTTCCTAGTATTGTGCTTTTGAAATAGAAGATGCTCAGTATACTTTATTGATTTGAATTTATTTAATAATGTCTTCTCTGTTATAATACCATTAGCTGGACGTTGTGGATTTATCAGCATTTGTTAGTATATATTATACTTTGTTGTTTTGATTTGTTTTGTTTTGTTTTGTTTTACAAATGACATACCTTCATGGCTGAAAGCAAATACACAATGGGTAGCATCTGTATTGACTAGTTGTTTCCTATTAATACTACTAAATATTTTTACTTTCTCCTCTGAATGCTTAAGTGTTTTGTTTTGTTTTGTTTTTTGGTTATGTAACTAAATATAAGTACTTTGCTCATATGTGATGTTATTCTTGTCTTTTTTTTAATCAAATATCAGTATTAGTATGTCATTTTAATGGTTTCCCTGTCTCCTCTGAGTGCTTATAGTCTAATTATAATTATATGTAATGCCTACTTTAATTTCATAGAAAAGTGTATCTAACATTCTTGATAACAGTATGTACTAAATGTTTCCTGAATTCCAAATAGTATAATTATTTTGCTGTCAGAATGATGTTTATCTTAAAAATAAACTTCCAAACCCAACTGGGTAGAGAATAATAATGCTCACATGTTTTATGCTTTACTTGTACCAAGTTTATATTTAAGCTGATATCTTTTCAGATTTGTTTCTTGAGTTTATGATATTATTATTTTAAATAATTCTCCATGTAATAAACTGGTAGGTATTTTAGGACTTATTTTAAAAATAAACACTAATAATGGTAGATGTGAATGTCTGATGTACATACAAGAAAAATCATGGTCTTCTGAGAAGTGAGGCATTTATTCTCAGTTTCCTAGAGCTTGTCAGCTTGATAAAATAGCTTATGTTTTTGAGCCACAGTTTTATTACCTATGCAAAGAATATAATATATTAACAAGCTTAATACTCTGTCAAAAATATAGTAAATATCAATATATTGTGGCTGTATTATATTGAATATGCCAAAATGACATTTCAAATTTATAAAATAGATCTGAAAATAATATTCTTCATATTCTGAAAGTAAAATTTTAGATTTATGAAAAGCCTAAGACATAACCATTTCTTATATCATCTACAAATATATGAAAATCAATGGGTAAATTAGGCAGAATAGGAGAAATAAAACTTCAAAGAAGAATAGAGTGTCATAGTGTCACATCTTGCAAATAACCATTATAATACTGCAGATACTGGGAGCTAAAGATAATATCCACATTGTAGAGTTTTTAAAGCATTGTTTAATAAACACTTGCCCTTACTATCTGCATCGAGCTTTTGTATTCTTTCATTGTTCCTGTCCTTTCCACATATACCTCTGTTAGCTAAAATGTAAGTCTTTAAAATGGTGTAAAATTTAGAAAGATTAAAGTATCACTTCTAGTGCAACCTTCTGGTTTACCCACTTTTATTTGTCTATTTTCTGTAAGACATTTTGCATCTAAGTTGTGAAAAAATAGATAATAATGCAAATAATTCATTTCATTGAAATGCAAATTTCTTGTTTCCAGTAGAATTCAATTGATTATTGCCCACGGATAGACTCCTTTTCAAAATCTATTTGTTTATCCATTTCAGCATTTCTTGTCTGCCTGTATATGTGGGGTATTTTGAATTCTCCTTGTAATGTTATAACATCTTACAGGTTCCCTAATTCGCTCATGAGTTAAACGGAATCTTTGAAATGTGTTCATTTCACATTTGTATGAGAATCACAATTACAGCTTCTTTTAAAGATGAATTAAAGACTTAAATGTAATGAAACTATAAATAAAAGCCCTAGAAGAAAACCTAGGAAAAAACCTCCTGCCTAGGCAAATAATTTATGACTAAGTCCTCAAACAGTACAACAAAACCAAATATAGAAAAATGGGACAAACTAAAACGGTTTTGCACAGATAAAGAAATAATCCACAAAGTAAGCAGACCACCTACAGAATAGGAGATGATATTTGCAAACAATACATCCAACAGAAGGCAAATATTCAGAATCTCCAAGAAACTCAAATGATTTAACAAGAAAAAAGAAATAACCCTATTTAAAAGTGGACAAAAGACATGAACAGACATTTTTAAAAAGAAGTCATACAAGCAGTCAACAACCATATGAAAAAATTGCTCAACAGCACTGATTATCAAAGGAATGAAAATGAAAACTACCATGAGATACCATCTTACAGTAGCTGGAATGGCCATTATTAAAAAGTCAAATTACAGCAGATGTTGGTGAGGATGTGGAGAAAAAGGAATCTTATACACTGTTGATGGCAGTAAATTAGTACAATATTTATGAAAAGCAGCATGGGAACTTCTCTATAACTAAAAATAGATCTACCCTTCAATCCAGCAATCGCAGTGCTTGGTATCTACCCAAAGGAAAAGAAACTGTTATATCAAAAAGACACCTGTACTCGTATGCGTATTGCAGCACTGTTATCAATCATGGAATCAACATAAGTATCTATCAACTGGTGATTAGATTAAAAATATGATATGTTTATATGTATATATACATATATACATACACACACTATGGAATGCTACTCAGCCATAAGAAAGAATAAAATTGTGTCTTTTGTAGCGACTTGGTTGGACCTGGAGACCATTATCCTAAGTAAAATGACTTAGAAACAAAAAGTAAAAAAATATATATATACATGTTCTCACTGATAAATGGGAGCTAATTGATGGGTACATATAAACATGCAGAGAGGAATAATAGACACTAAAGACTCCAAAAGGTAGGAAGAGGGGAGGAAGGTGAGGGAAGAAATACTGCTTATTAATTATAATGTATACTTACTTGAGTGATGGTTACAGTAAAAGCCCAGACTTACCACTACGCAATACATCCATGTAACACAACTGCACTGGTACCCCTAATTAAAGATAAATAAAACAAAATAAAATAGATTCTCTTTAAATACTTCTTTCCCTTTTTTTCTTTCTACCATTTGATATAAAAATACGCAATTGAATCTATAATAGAGAATGAATATAAGTCAATGTACATTTTCAAGTTTCTGGGTTCCTTCCCCCTCTTTTTAAATTAAAAGGAATTTGCATGTGTTGTAGTTTATTTGTATTTCTTAAGTCTTGGATATTTTTTCAAGAAGATGTACAGTGGATTCACCTGATAGAGCAGTGTTATCTGCTTTGACAGAGTAATGTACCTCTTGAATGGTATAATGTTAGGCGTGCCTTTCTTATTGGCTCTGAGAAGTGAATCCTAAGCAGCAGACATTTTTTCACTTTTTGTTTCTCTTTTTTTAAAAAAATTTTCACCTATTCCCTTTAATGATTTTGTGTTTGTTTGCAGTTCTGGTTTATTTGCATTAAGAAATTATTTTGCATGGAAGCAGCAAACCACATTGCCATGTGTGTACCTATGCAACAATCCTGCATGATCTGCACATGTACCCTAGAAACTAAAGTACAATAAAAAATAAATAAATAAAAATTATTTTGCATTGGTGGCAGCAGTGATTGGTCATTTAGTTCTATTTTCTGATATTTGTTGATCATTGTGAATGGATTAAAAATTATAGACCTCTATTCTTTATTGGGTGAGAGTTAAAGAGATTCTGATTTGCTAGTCATTTTTGGTTTTTGTCTGTTTGTCTACATTAATCCCAAATTATTTAATAATTTTATGTCCATCTGAAAGGAGAATGGCTCTGATGGACTCTGATAAACTAATGAATTTTTGTTTTTCTGAGTCGCTTGTGTTTTTGAGCTGTGGCTAAAATTGTAGACTGAATCTATACACTCTTTTTGTGTCTACATATAATTTGCATAGCCTTTACCTCTCCTTGTTTGAGTGTTTAATATTTGCTTGTCTTTGGTGGTTATTAATAACACATAGAAATCTCTTAAGTAGCTCAATTTTTTTGGCTTACAAAAATAAGTACTTATATGAAATTAATATTTCAGAAAATAATGAAATTGAACTTCTAATACTTTAAATGTGCTATACCTAGTATTTGTACTCATTAAGAAACATATTAATAATCCAAGAGACTAAGAAACATTTAAAGAATACAAGTTTCTTATTAAAGTAAATCTTTGGCACATGAGATTAGTGTATTAATTTCTGTTCAGGAAACACAACTGTCTTTTTTTTCTCATTTATTAGTATTAATGATCCCAGAGCATACATTATATTAACATGGGTTTGTTTGTCATACACTTATTTAGGCTTACTGATCCAGTAAGCTAACATTACTTCTACATAATGTTTGAAATCATAAATATATATCTGTGTTCTACTGAATTGAATTATGGTCATGATTCATTTTTTATTTCAGCAGTAATTATATTTTGTGGTACATCAACTTGAAGAAGATTTCCAAGATCTTTAAGCAATTTAAAATCTTGGACTGATATTAAATCTTGGACTGATACCCATTGAGTTAATGGATAATCATTGGATGTATGGTTAATTTCTATATAAGAAAATATTGAACAATTTCTTTTAAGCATGATTTTAAATTTTTGCTTGACATTTTTATATAGAATATTTTTGGGGGTTACATTCATTTTTGCCACTTTGTAATGGCATAAAAGAGATGTATGTAGCTGTAGAAAATTATTTTATTTGTATTCATGAGCTTATCTGCTAAATTGCTTGCATACGACATGAGCTTATCTGCTAAATTGCTTGCATACGACAGACAGTTCTCAATTTTCATACCCTAGTTTTCTTTGAAATTTAAGTTGGTTACTTTGATTAAATGTTATAATTAAGAAAAATGCTCAAGACTACAGTTAGGGGCAATATCAACTCAGACTTTTGCTTTGTATTTGCTTATTTTGTTTCTGGTTCCCATGATACTTCAGGGACTTACTGAGATTCTGAAAGAGCTTCTCTTTGTAGATTACAATTATTGATACTTATTGTATTAGTAAGTAAAAGTGAAATTTTAAAAATATATTTATATTTTAATCTATTTGAAAATAGCCATGAGGAGCAGATTGCAAATTAGCAAAATTAATATCTTAGTAATGATATAAAATTGGTTATTACCCCCTGGATTCCCTCAGATCTCTTCTAAAGCATTAGTTCATACAGAATAATAAAGAACAGAATGAAGAGCAAAACTTGTAAAATAAGTTTTATTTCCCTTAGTTTATAAGACCTGTCTGCAAAGAAACCGTGGAATATGTTAGAATGTTAGCAGAGTCTGTGCAATCTTGTTTGCCCTCAGGCTTGTTTCCTCGGTTTACTGAATACATTCAATATATTGAAACAGCATATTCTTTAATTTTAGTGTAATCTGCCTAGACAGAATAGATTTCAAGTCTTACCAGATTAATTTTTTATACTTTAGGTTGACTTTGCTTATATCTTTGATCAAACAAAAATAATAACAAAACCATAAAAATGACAACAAAATTTCCTCAATTATGATGAAACTAAAATGCTTTTAAAATATGTTACCAGGTATTTTATTTAAAAATATGTACTGTTCCTTTGATTTCTCAGGCTCCCATAACCATATATTATATGTCCAAATTTCATTTGATACCTTTTTAAAATTTTTACCTTTCTAAAATCTGATTATATATATAGAGAAAAAGTAAAATAAAATGTCTAGACATACTTTACATTTAAAACTACTATTGACATTTGGGAGTGCCCTGGAAATTGCAAAAATGTATTCCTTCACTGGATAAAAAAGATGCAAGAGTCCGGCCATGGTGAGTCATGCCTGTAATCCCGACACTTTGGGAGGCAGAGGCAGGCAGATCACCTTAGGTTAGGGGTTTGAGACTAGCCTGGCCAACATGGAGAAACCCCTTCTCTACTAATAATACAAAAATTAGCCAGGTGTTCTGGCATATGCCAGTAATCCCAGCTACTCGGGGGTTGAGGCAGGAGAATCACTTGAACTCAGGAGGGGGAGGTTGCAGTGAGCCGAGATCACGCCACTGTATTCCAGCCTAATTGTTTGCTTTATGGAAAGAAGTTTATTAATACAACCCATTTCCATAATATGTTTTAATCTTGGAAGAAACACTGAAAAAAATCTTGCCAAGCTTTCCTATAGTTATCACTGTTCTGGTGTTGTTTTGCCTGATGAGATTAGACAGAAAGAAAATGTTATCAGTCATAATTTCAGTTATTATTTATTTAAAACTTTGTTTGGCTACAGTCTTACTCCTTTAATTTGAATCTAATATCTATTAGACCAGTGGTTCCCAATCTTTTTGGCACCAGGGAACAATTTTGTGGAAGACAATTTTTTCACAGATGGGATGGGGGATGGTTTCTGGATGAAGGGATGAAACTATTCCACCTCAGATCATCAAGTATTAGGTTCTTACAAGGAACTCACAACCTAGATCTCTCACTTGTGCAGTTCATAATGAGGGTTCGAGCTCCTATGACGATCTAATGTTAGCCTCCTGCAGTCATAGAATCTTTAGGGTGTTGCTTTTCCCATTGTAAACCTCTGTGGCCAGTGGTGCCTTTACCTGAATTTTTTTCATGGACTTTTTCTGCCAGCTTATGCTAACAGCCCAGATCTCACACCTGCCAAGGGCAAGCCAGATGTATAGCAGCTAGGGGTGTCTGGGTGACTGAGCATGTGGTCCAGCCACTGCGCACAGCCAGGCACACTGGCTTCTTTGGCAGGGTGGGCAGCTCCAGATGAAGGCACAGGTGCCAGCTTCGTGCAAGGCTGTAGCTAGACCAGATATATCACTCGCAGCTTCTGCTGTAGGCACCCATGCCTGGATAAGGGGAATGCAACACAAACTGACCTGGTATCTAAATAACTGGCTCCATGTCCTAGACTTACAACTGTAAGATGAGACTTACAACTGTTGATAAGAAAAGTCAATTTTGGGAATGCTAGAGAATACAAAAACTTTTAGAGACTTTTGAGAAAAGAGATATATATCCAAGTTTATAGACACAGCAGATGACATCTAATAGACTTTTTGTGCATGGTTTAGTAATGTCAAGATAGCAAATAATATAGGCTTTCAAAAATCCAATTCAATATTCCATTTTAAAACTTTCAGGCAGAAGTTGAATTTGTGACCATAGTGGTTGCTTAGTAATTTATAGTTAACAAATTAGATAAATTAGATGAAATGGACAAATTTCCAGAAGAAAACAAACTACTGAAACTGGCTCAACAAGAAATAAACAATCTGAATACACCTATATTAAGTAAAGATTAAATAAGTAAACAGAAAACTACCTACATCTGGCTCAGGCCTATATAGCTTCACCACTGAATTTATTAAATCATAATTAATACCAGTTATTCACAAATTCTTGCAAAACTAGAAGAGGAGGAACTACTTTCCATAACTTTCTATGAAGTCAGTATTACTCTAATATCAAAACTACACAAATTCCAGCACTTTTGGAGTCCAAGTCTAACGGATCAATTGAGGCCAGCAGTTCAAGACCAGCCTGGCCAACATGGTGAAATCCTTAATACACACACACACACACACACACACACACACACATACACACACTATAGTGTATTTACTATAGTATATATTTAGTATATTCTGCAAGAGATCCAGAATACCAAAAGCAATCCTAAAAAAGAAGAATGAAATAGATGAGTTCATACTTACTGATTTCACAACTCACTACAAAACAAAAGTAATAAAGACAGTGTGATTTGAGCACAACGATAGACATATATTTGTATCAAACTAAACCCATGAATCTATGGCTATTGCTTTTTGATAAGGATATCAAGACCTTTCAACAGGTAAAATAGTCTTTTCAACAAATCATCCTAGAACAAAATAGACACAAGCAAAAAAGTAAAGCTAGACCCTTACCTCACACCATATACAAAATTAACTCAAAATGTGTCAATAACCTAAATATATATGTAAAAACTATACATTCTTTAGAAGATTTTATAGGACTAAATCTTCAAGATTTTGGATGTGGCTAATGATTCTTAGATGTGACCCTAAAAGCATGAGCAACAAAAGAAAACATTGTTCTTCATAAAAAATTAACTTTTATGCTTCAGATGATAGAATTAAGAAAGAGACAAGACAATTCACAGAATGAGAGAAAGTATTTGCAAATTATCTGAAAAGAGACCTGTACATATATGTTTGCATATATAAGCGTGTGAGAGTATATAAAAAGACAACCAAATTGCTAATGGACCAATAATCCGAATAGACATTACTCTAAAAAGATTACACATGACCAATAAACATATGAAAAGATGCTTGACATCTTTAACCATCAGAGACAAACTTCTGAGACAAACTTAGTCGTGAAGGTTTAGAAAACTAAAGATATTTAGGTCTTTTGCTAAACTTACTGCATCACTTTGCTTAATGTTCTTTGTATAAAAATATATCTCAAGATTATTGTTATAGCCCAATGTGTATTACATTTTGTCTATTTTTTAAAGAATGGATTTATTTTTTGTTTTTCTTCCTACGGGAAAAACTACATTTTCTTCTCAGTCACATTATTATTCTTATTACGAACCTGCATTAAAACTTTTACTTTTGAAAATTTTCACTAATAAATTAACCACAGACATTGTGAATTTCTGTCATACACATATTATATCTGTTCATTTTGTTTTACACTGATGCTTTCCCTGATGCTCTGTTATAAGCTATAGACAAGAGTTTTGTCTTCAATACTGAAGGATAAACACACAAGGCACTTCAAACTGTTGGCATGTCAAAAAAATAGATGCGTGAGTACACACTTGAACATTCCATACAAGTGGAGTGAACTGGGGTTTTGAGAACACTTTTTCTTTGGTATCTGGCTTTTTCTGGTTGCGCAGGAGATACAAGATACCATTTCATATCCATTAGGATGTCTAAAATAAAAAAGACTGATAATAACAAGTGTTGAGGAAAATGTGGAGAAATCAGAACCCTTTATGTGCTGCAGGTAGAAATGTAAAATGATCTGGCTGTTTTGCAAATGTCCTGAAAAGAAACGAAAACTTGCGTACAAACAAAATCTTGCAAACAAATGTTTATAGGTGTATTATTTATAATAATCAAAAAGTAAAAGCAAAACAACATGTCCATTAATAGACAAATGAAGAAATAAAATGTGGTGTGTTCACACAATGGAATAAAAGGAAATATTGACATGCCAAAACATGAATGAATCTAAAACCATTATGGATGCAGCAAACCACCATGGCATGTGTATACCTGTGTACCAATCCTGCACGATCTGCATGTGTACCTGAGAACTTAAAAGTATAATGAAAAGAAAACACAAGTGAAATAATTTTGTCACAAAGGGTCACATACTATATTATTCCATTTGTATGGAAGTCCAGAATAGGGAAATCTATTGAGACAAAATGTAAATTAGTGGTGTTTATAGTTGGAATGAAAGTAGGGATGGGGGATAGAGAAGTGATGGCTAAGAGATATATTTTTTTCTCAAGGTCATAAAAATATAATGAAATTGACTGTGGTGATGGTATAATGTCTCTTTGGATATATTAAAATATACTTTACTAATATACTAAAAACTGCTTTGAATATGAAGTATTATATGATATGTGAAGTATATCTCAACGAAGTTGTTAAAAAGTGCAGTATGGTTCTAGATTTGTAAAACCAATATGCAGAGGTCTACATTGTAAATGAACACTCTCATGTATCTATATAAACTATAGGCCAAACATGAGACTAGCAATATTTTTAATCAAGGATATTTTTTCCTCCAGTTAGTATATACAAAAGGAAGAGAGTGTAAGAAAAAAATTGCAAAAGTGTTTTAAATGGGCACTTTTTTTCAGAAAACTAATAATAACATACATTATTCTTGATTATAAAAATAAACATTAGTTATTAAATGGAATGCAACTGATGTTTGCCCAAAGGACAGAGTGGTTTTGCACTTATTTATAAAATTATTTCAGCATTTTTAGTATTCTCATATAAGTATGATATTTTGAATTCTCCTTTGAATTGTGGTAACATCTTACGTGTTCCTTCATTAATTAATGAGTTAAACAAAAATCTTTGAAGCATTTTCTTTTTTTTTTCCCCCATTTATTTATTTTATTGCATTTTAGGTTTTGGGGTACATGTGAAGAACATGCAAAATTGTTGCATAGGTACACACGTGGCAGTGTGATCTGCTGCCTTCCTCCCCATCACCTACATCTGGCATCTCTCCCCTTGCTATCTCTCCCCAGCTCCCCACCCCCCACTGTCCCTCCCCTATTTCCCCCCAACTGACCCCAGTGTGTAGTGCTCCCCTCCCTGTGTCCATGTGTTCTCATTGTTCAACACCCGCCTATGAGAGCATTTTCATTTTATATTGGTGTGCGACCTGTAATTGTGCCTTCTTTAAAAATTATCTTTAAATTCTTCTTTTTCTTATTTTTCTTTCTAATATTTAATACAAAACTACAAAATGAAATGCAGTAGAGAAAGGAGATGAATTTCTGAACATTTTCTTATTTTGAGACATCCTTTTTCTTCTTTCAGCATAAGAAGGAGTTTGCATCCATTGTAGTATATTTGGATATTTTTAGTTTGAAAAACAAATCACAATTTTTTCTTAATTGTTTTATTGAATTCATTTACTGGTTTACTGAAGACTTAAAGAGGGCAAAATAGATATATTTGTTAATTTTTTTAGAAGTATCCCGCTGATGACTGTATAAATCATGTTTATAAATTAGATTATTTGATACTCTAGTAAATATCAATGAAAATCAACTTTAACTCACAACTTTAATATTTTCATACAATCAAAAACTGGAGATATACTTTAGGCATAACATAAATTGTTATAATTGATCAGAATATCTTGAATATATTTTTTACAAATAACTAGTGGTTTCTACTAGCAGATTAAAACCAAGAGAAAATTAAAAGTAAGTTCACATTCAAAAAATTAATAAGCAATAAATACAGAACAACAACTACTAGTAATTCTATGTACATTGGATTACATTTAAACAAACATTGCATTCCAGAATGGATATTTTATGAATAAATGCACTGGAAGTTAACTTTAGGAAAGAAAATGGCAAATTAGAATTTAGAAAATTAAAATATGACTTTCACAAGTAATCACAGTAAAATGGTAGATCTACATTTTAAAACTAGAAATTCCCCAAATCAGTTTTGATAACAAAGAAGTTTGCTTTTAAAACGTGTCAGATTTACTTTGCTTTACAAGTATGATACAAAAATCTTAAGTAGCATTCAGTTTTTGAGGAATCTTAACACTTAAAAATATTAATTCTAAAAATATATGGGTACATAACTAACAGTGATTAATCATGGATGACTGGTACGCCTCAAGACTGTACAACAGATAAACCCTGGCTATAAAAGAAATCTGATCTAGAATTAATATTATAAAAGCACAACAAAAATACTTGAAAATTATATGTTCATTTTAATATAATCTTTGATAATTCACCATTTTTTTACTGTCACTTCTACTGTCAAGATGTTTGAGACTTGACAGTTTATCTAGAAGATGACTGATGTATTTTAACAAGGTCAGCAAAGGATTTAAATATATGTCTTTGAATAATAAATATCTAATAACTGAGTTTATAGAATGAATTTTTGTATAACTTAGGCAGTTGAAGTTCCAGAACAGCCTGTGATCCTTTCTATGGCAGCTTATTATCATATTCATGTTTGAAACAAAACAGTACGTTTTCACGCATAAATTATACATGCACTGACCAGACCATTAAATATGTTAATTCTTACTAATTTAGATAATTTTTCTTAGCAATTTTAAATGAGTTCTGAACTCACCATCTATTGATAGCTTAAGAAACAACTTTTGTGAGTAATTCATTAGTTTCATCTATTTTAAGCAGACTGACACACTTAAAAAAACAGATACACTGGACTTTCCAAAATTGACTTTTACTAATTGAAGTCATTGTTGTTCTTCAGAGATTTCAATGGAAAATAACATTAGAGAAACTGAATCCCATATAAATGTCACTTTAATTCATTAGCAAGGCTTTCTTCTACCTTTACTTAATAAGGTCTGACTATAATTCAATAAGATCTGACAATAATTCTTTCTCAATGATACATTCAAATATTTCCCTGGTTTGTATTATATACAGTAGCTCTATTAAAATACAAAAGCATTGTATATAATACATATTGTATCCCTTTAGATTTTCTTTTTTCTTGAATAACCTGGGACCTTTCCAAAGCTATATAAATTCATAAAGTAAAAGTCAGTAAAGTAATATTTTAATGGGGTAAAATCTATAAAAGTAGCAGATTGGTATTTATTACAGTAGTTGTTTAAAATTTCTGGATTAGAATGTGAGCTCATTGTCAAAATGAAAAAAGGAATATGTCAAACACACCTATTAATAAGGTATGAGTCATCAAAACAAATGTATTCAATAATAGTGATCTTGTGTTTTTAAAATAAATATCTTTTATCTTATTATAGATGTTTCTGTTCTCTTAGTTCTCACACTTCTGATGCTGGCATCTGGTTGTCTTTAAAATATTCACCAAATATAGAATTCCAGACTCTATTTCATTAAAAAAAATCAGCCCAGATACAACATCAGATATTAACATGCAAACGTTTTTGCTTTATATATCGGCTTTAAAAATTACCTAGGTTATATATATTTCATTTGAGACTATAAAATAAAACAATGGAGTATTTACACACTCATTTTTCTCAATTTCTTTTTACAAAATTCCAAGAAAACAAGAAATCCTTCATTGATTTTCTTTATGTAAAATGATTGCTAATTTGTTTATACAGTAGAAATGGAATGGACAAAATTTCTATTTACAGGTACAGGGAAATGAATTCCCTCTCACTGTAAGACAGGAAGAAGCTGACAAGGTGTTTTTAATGTCAACTAAGGTGTTTCCCTAATGATATAGAAGTAGGATTGTGTATTATACATCCTGTTCATCAAGTTTCGACAATGAATATGCGACAAGGCACACAACTGATGTGTCAGCAAATGAGTAGATATAACAATAGTACTCAGTTGCTTTTCATAGAGAAAAGAAAGCCAACAAGGATAATTAACTTCTGGTATTGTCCATCTGAAAGGATAATTACAAAAAGAACTACAGCACTCTCTGGGCGAAAAATGTCAAATGCACCAATGAAGATGGGATGAAGAGTTTTAAAACTAAAAGCTAAGTTTTCCTTTATATCTACAGGTCTTAGCTAGGTCTCTTTGAGCAATAAAAGTAGAATCATGCCCAACATGTATAGGAATTTTTGCAGTCATTTATCTGTGAATTCATGCAACGGTGTGCTGAAGCTGGCTTACAGCAGCTCAGAAATGTTGACTGTGCTTTTCTCCAATTCCACATTTGGTGATGTCAGGTTGGTAGCGTCACATCAGGCATAGTGGGAGTATTTCCTGGCAAACATTATAAACCAGGATTTCTTTTTTCCCACATAGAGCTGGTTGTTACACTCTTATCAGCACACTGCTAATTTCATGTGAGGCTTTTCTTTATGAGATTCAAAAAGTCATTTGATATTGAAGTCGTTCTGGCTTTAGAGTCATGGAACCAAGTCCATGAGTTAGGAGTGGCACAAAACAGTCAAGCAACAATCCATTTTCAATCATATATATTTTCTGGTTTTAGGATAACATTTTCAATATCATGGATGCTTTTTCCATTTAAGTGTTCACTAGGATAGTCATGACTATAACCTGGACCATCACTGATTGTTGACACTGTGTAAGACGCACTACGAAGAGCTTCAGAGTTGGAAAAGCTGTTTCCAAATTGGATTTTGTATTGATTCCAGTGTCTTCTCAGAATTGCTTGAACCTATCAATCAAAAAGAAACAGAAAAAGAGCAACCCATTAATTGAAATGAAGACAATTTTGAAGCACAACTAAACAGATCTTGGAGAAGAGCTTTTTAAAAAAAATGTTAATTAGTGAATAATATAGTTTCATATTCTTACTTAATTTAAAAAATTAAGTGTACTATCGTTACATTAGGAAATATATTACAGTTACATTGTACTTTACATTTCATTAATATTTTTCATTCCATGTTTTGTCTTCAAAGCTTTTATAATGCCTATGTATTTATTGTTGGCAAACAAATAGGTAATCAGAACCCCCATTTACAAGACTTCATGTACAGTATCTAGTTTATATTAATGTCTTTATTAAAAGAATGAGGAGACAATTTGTAACAGCATAAAAGAAGAGAAGGATATACAAAAGAAAAGTTAGAATGTGAAGAATACAAATCACCATCATCAGCAGCAGAGGCAGTAGCAGCAACTTTTATTTTTGAGTGATGCCCATATGCCAGAAATTGTGCTACATTCTAAAAAATGTAGCATGATATTTTTCCTCATGGAGTTTACTACACAGAGGAAAGAAAAGTGTTGAACAAATAAATATAAATGTGATGAATAGTACAAAAATATTTTTAGGAATGTAACAACTCCACTTTTACATATTTGAATCCTCTTCTACTGAATGAATTTGGAGTTTAATGACTTCCTTCCCCTGTGTTTGAAGGTAGAGATCAGGGTAGGTGGTCCTATGCAGTCAAAATATTGGTCTTAATGGAATGCAAGGCACTGAAGTGTGTGTATTTAAATATTCTCGTTTGTGCTCATGGACTGACAATTTTCTTCAGTGTCAGTCAATGTGCACAATGAGAATATTTAAAGACATCTCTAGCTCAAGTACGTGGACTTTTCCAGGTCTGATGAGTGAGCACACTGGCTTGAGGCACCTGCTTCTAGGTTATGAATGTGTTAGCCAATTCTCTGGGACCCAAAGTGTGTTTGCTTTAAATGGTCTTCCTCAAGCTCTCTATTGCTCGTTGGCTCTTTCAGGACTTTTCCAAAGGGAATCTGAGTGTCTCACAGCAATTTTCTGGTAATTCTTGTTCTCATGTAATAATTGTTTAATTTTCTAGTACTTATAAAGAATTTCTCAACTTTCTCTTCACTATATTCATGTATACAAATCAATATCAAATCTTTAAAAAGAGCTTACTTCTTTCTTGTTATTTCCTAGTCTAATCGGTTTAAAAAAACACACACACAAAACCTCAACTTCTCCAATTACATTCTTTGGAAAATAGGTGTTCCGGGACGTCTGCAGCTTTACAGAATACTTCGAAGTTCCTGTTAAAGTATCTTATATTCTGTCGCTTAAAATAAACCCAAAGTTTTATTGTCTCATTTCATGTGGAAAAAAAGAAGGAGCAAAGATAAAGCCAACAATCTATTCAGTTAGAACTCAACATGAGGTATTAAAATTACCATTTAGTTGCTCTCTACCATATAGTTCAAAAATTATATAATTAAAATGAAATAACTTGGTATTAAAAGTTACATTATGATGAAGTTCAGTAACTTCAGGACTTTCAAGCTTAATTAAAAAATATATGGTAACCATATTTGAAGAAAATAATTCATATTCATGTCTATATGCTTTGAAAATGAAAGCATTTATAAGGCAATAAAATTTGTCTTGCAAAAATTAAACTTTCCTCTCAATTTAGTAATATTCTAAATTCTCCACATAAAATATCTAAATTAAGATAATTTTTTTTATTGTATTTTAGGTTCTGGGGTACATGTGCAGATCATGCAGGATTGAACTAACATCTGCATATCTAACAACCTCAAGATGAGCAAACTACAAATTGAATGGCTTCAGATTGTGAATTTTAAATAAATATTCAGAGATTCAAAGTAAAAATGAACATTGATGAATTATCTAGATACATCTGATGAGAAATTTTCTGATCCTTATTTTTTGTTTCATAAATTTCTCCTCATTTTATTACTAAATACTGGATTGGCTGAGTACATAAACAATGTAGTTTCTGTTAGAGAGGAAGTAGAATATAGCTTTGTATAAAAATTCTATATAAAGGTTGAAAAAACGCTGACAGGAAGCCATATCTTAGCTGTGAGTCTACTACTTAAAGTCTTAAAAAGGAAAGCTTAAATTCAATTTGGAAGGAAAATGGCTATTGATATGAGTGTTTGCTCTTAAAATATCTACTTTGATTAAGGTCATCATTCTATTTCTTCCTTGCAACTAAATCATCAGAAAAACCATAAAAAGCCAATTTCCTGAACTGTGGGATCTTACTATGGTTAAAAATAAACCTAATTAAAGATCCACAGGCCTTGTAGTCTTGTTTGTTTATGTTATTTGCTCTAAGGATGTTACATGTTTCTTCTGCTTCCTCTAATACAATATCACACCTGTTAAATAGGACATTAAAGTGACTACTCTTAATAAACTTTCAATGAGAAAATATTAATGGGGAGGAGAAACAAGCAAATTTCCATTGTAAGGGGAGATAGCTGAGTGTTATAAAATATATGAATATGTTTTTATTGGTTTATGCATAAGCATGATATAAGTAGTAAGGAAAATGTTTAGAATGTAACATTACAACTTTATATACCCATTAACACCAGATAAGGAACTACCTTTATACTCCCTAATGTGAATCAATTTAAAACATTTACAGAGCTTTTATAAAAAGTCTACCTAGTTCTCATTAAGTAACTTGGGTTTAATTGTTTTCAACAAATCTTTTTGTTCATCTTATAGAGTATTTACCTTCAGGTGTTAAACACACTCTTCTGATGACTAGAGTCGCTGCACACTTTTGTCTAAGGGCACTAGGGATTAAATGAAGGTAACCCAAGCACTTGTCAAGCCACATTTATTTAACTAGTGAGAAATGCTAATAGGAAGATGTTGGCTGAAAAGTACATAAAAGGTGGGAGAGAAAAAATACAAATATTAAGCTAAAGGCAGGCACTTGACCTAATATGGATAACAAGGAAACTAAGCCTGAGCAAATGATTTTAAGAAGTACATGACATAGTTGGAACAAAATGAATTTGGCAATTGTTTCTTCATGTTATGAGAGTGGGAAAAAGAGGCACTGAGACAAAAAGGGAGGGGTTATAGTATTTCTTAAGATGAGAAATGAGTCATACTCAAACAGGGATTTTATCTCTAGAGATGAAGAAAAGGGATGGATATTAGAAATGTTGTGAGGAACCAAAGAATTTGGCAACTGCCTAGCTCAAAGATTTTGTATTATTGTAATTTTCCAATGTTAAAATTTTCTCAATTTTAGGACATGGCAGACAATCAAGGCTCTGTGTCCCTTTTGTTTACACAGAGTGTAACAGGAGTGTTAGGTATTACTTTAGATATTCCCTGGGCACTTTTTCTACACAGAAGGGCCAATTTGGGGATTTTGATCTAAAATGACTAATGTTCCTGTTTGCACATGTATTTTTGAAAATGAGTGATTTAACAAATCAAATAATGAATATACTGAGTATCTAATGAAGTGGAACATGATGCTAAAAACTTTATCTTCCTTAGCTTGTATTTATCTTTCTGAGACCTATGTAGAGAGCTTGCTTTTATTTCCATTTAAGAAAGACAGACACAGGCTGGGCGCAGTGGCTCATGTCTGTACTCCCAGCGCTTTGGGAGGCTGAACTGGGTAGATCACGAGGTCAAGAGATCGAGACCATCCTGGCCACCATGATGAAAACCTGACTCTACTAAAAACACAAGAATTAGCCATGTGTGGTGGCAAGCACCTGTAGTCCCAGCTACTTGGGAGGCTGAGGCAGGAGAATTGTTTGAACCCGGGAGTCTGAGGTTGCAGTGAGCCGAGATTGCACCACTGCTCTTCAGCCTGGCGACATAGCCAGAATCCATCTCAAACAAACAAACAACAAAAAAGACACAGACTCCTTAAGGTTGTCATTTCCCAAAATATCACAGCCAAGATGAAAAGTAGTATCTTTGGTATTTAAACACCTTGCTGTGTTTATTCTACACTGCCTCCTATTACAAAATATTTTACTAGTGAGTATGTTTTGAATATTTAAAATTTACTTTATAGAGTTAAAATCTGTTTCTGTAGATACCTTTCCTATTTCATGCATGTTGTTTAGCATGTCATCCATATCACTCTCATCTATATTATTACATCTTACACAAGTAGCATTTAGGATTATCTAATTCGGGGTATATAAATTAAATTTATAGAAATATAGAATAAAATCTTTGAATTATTTATCAAACAAATGATTTGTCCATTTTTTGTAACTGCATTTTGTCTATACTTCTCATTGATTTCAGAAAAAGTTGATCTTGTCTTCTGTATAGCAGAATAATTATGGAAATACCACTTAAAGGTATGAAATATAGTCTACAATGTATGAGAGTTCTATACCTCATTATAAATAAATAAATATATAAAATAAATGTGTTGAACTTGAAATATGTTTCAATTAAAAACTAAACATTGAATTTTATTATATGTCAAGATGAAGAAGCAAAATATTACTTAAGCAAGAGTAAATAACATGTTACAATTTTTCATGATGTGTGCATGATTTTCAATGTTCATTTGTTTCGTAGGAATGGTTGTCATAGGTTATACCAACTGGTCTCATGTGTTCTCCATCTGAAGCTTTATGATAAGCTTTACAGTTATCAAGCATCTGTGCCTCACTCAGCTGCTGTCTGGAGTTCTAAACTTTGTTCAGTTTTGCCAAAATCCTCCTACAGGTTAAACTATGTCCAGCAGATTAAAACATATAAGGAGCTAAGTCAGTAGAGTTCAAATTACTGAGTTGTAACACATTTGTATGCATAAGAAATATGTTACCAGTTTTCAAAATGCCTAAAACTTTCCAAGTAGGAAATGCATGAATAAAAATCTAGAAGCATTGAAGAGTACATGGTCATGTTATAAATTAGAGCGTTCTCTTCTAAATTTCCTAACCCACTGAATTTCTTCCCTGTATAACTGAGAGTTTAATTTTTAAAATACCTTGGTATTCATCATAAAATTGTTTCCACAGGCTACATTGCAAGACAGGCAAAAAAGAGAAAGAGGGAAACGAGATGATCCTGTTTCTTATTTCCTTTTAGAGTGTATGTTCTATGAGCTTTGGGATTACCCAGCACTATATCTGGGGAAATGTTCAGACATAATGGGACTCAAAAAGTATCTCAAAAGACTAGATGAATATCTTTTGAAATATTTTTAAGTGAGGCTGACTTTTCCCTACCTTTGAACTCCATTATGATCTGAGCTTTTGAGAAGGAGAGTTAAACCTATGAAAAGAGATTATATGGTTCTTTCCTGATAGAAATTTAAAATGGTTGTTCCTGGGGAATTTATGATTTTATCTTATTTAAACACATGTGTAGATAGATAGTAAATATAAAATAATAGAAGGAATCAAATCAATTACCATACCTCTCCATTAAAGAAGCAGAAAATGGTGGAGACCAAAAGACCCTGTAAAAGACAAATAAAATGATCTGAATCCGAATGGAAAGATACATGTATTTGTAAACAAATAGCTGTACAACTAGTCAGAAGTAAAACCAAAGCTATATGTATATATTAAACCAAACTTCTCAAGCTGTCTTCTTATCAAGAATGCCATACCTGGAAGTGCATATGGATGTGCATGATGTAGTCATATATCTCCTCTGCAATCTTTCCTTCAGGTCGCCATGGAAACAGCACAAATTCAATGCCAAGCAATGGCACTAAGATAAGAGTAGCTCTCACAGCTTTCATGTAGAGATTGGATTCCGCTTGGTGTGTAACTTTTAACTTGGTAATGAGAACACGTACGATATTTAACAAGAAGAAAAGATTCACCTAAAAAGAAAATAAAATGGCATCTGAAAATAATTTTATGTTTATTATTAAGAAATATTGTTCAAGTATCTCCAATTGTATAAACCTTAAACGTTTTTAATGTACAAGAATATTTTAAAGGGTATGATTGCCTAAGATATGAATTTATATTTCTGGAATTGTGATTTATCCATTTAACAAATACATCAATTTTAATAACAAGTATTAGAAAAGTAAAATTAAATTATGATAGAATTATTGTGGAACATATTCAGTTAAGGAATATGTCAGTGTTTTTCTCAGCTCATTTTTACATACAATAAGAAAATTCCATGGTCTAAAAACTAAAGCTTTTGAACATTTTCATATCAAAGAAAATAAATGTTTATAGAAAAATGCTAATTTTTAAACTATTACTTCTTAATCATGTCGAAAGTATATACTTTCCAAATGTATATTATACCATAATAACCATTTTCATCTTTTAAACCAAAAACTTTCCTGTTTCTTTTTGTAACAATAATATTTACAACACCTCTCCAAAATGGTACTGTAATCCTCTTTTACTTATGAGGACACTGAGTTATACAATTGAACAAGCTAACATTCAACCCAGGTCATTGTAGAGCTAAAATAATTTGGCATTCTATAAGTCCTCCTGTTGATTACTGTCTGTAGTGACATATATTCACTATTTTTGTGCCTTAACAACTTTCCCCGAAGACACAGTAGCTTCTTTGGATGGCAGACATAAACCTTTGAAAATATAATGTTACTCAGAAAACAGCGTCCTACGAAACATATTTATTTCTCTTTCTCTCTCTGAATACAAGTTTATCTTTTTCTTATTTTCACCCAAGTCAGAGTTTATCGCTTTCTTATTTTCACCCAAGTCAATATCTTTTACTTTAGTCCATTTTCTTTATGCCCATTACTTATGCCTTCCATAGAGTCATGAATATTAATTCCAGAAGCACTCCATAGGGGCTAACTGCTATTCTGTTTTCTTTTTCCTCACCCTTAGTTCTGGCATCTGCCTTTTGTATAATAATCTTACATTTTCAAATTATTAATCAAATATCATTTATATCTATTTATTATTTCCCATTTATTATAGAAAAGAATTAACAAATTGCATCCATTTGCTAAGTTGACACATGTCATAAAAATAACTGAGCATAAAAATATTCTACTAGTATTTTTAGAAAAGTTAGTGGAACATATGTTTCAAAAATATACAGCTCACTATATTCCTAATGGAAACATATCTATAAAAAGCAATGTTTGCAGACACAGAAATGTGATGAAGACAGAAGCAGAATAAGCTATTTCAACAGGTGTGAGAATGAAACGTGATGAATCAACATGTCAGCTGTGATTCCACCCATCGTAATATATTCCCTTCCGAAGCATCTATTACTCTTTTTAAAAAGATAATAATGCTCTTTTATCTGCTTAATATAGAATATTTTATAAACTTAATATATTAAATAATAATTTATAAAAACACAGTAGAAATGTAGCAATTTAGATCCCGATTATATGAAATTTTTTTTTCCCATTTATTTTATTGCATTTTAGGTTTGGGGGTACATGTGAAGAATATGCAAAATTGTTGCATAGGAACACACGTGGCAGTGTGATTTGCTGCCTTCCTCCCCATCACCTACATCTGGCATTTCTCCCCCTGCTATCTCTCCCCAGCTTCCCACCCCCCACCGTCCCTCCCCTATTTCCCCCCAACTGACCCCAGTGTGTAGTGCTCCCCTCCCTGTGTCCATGTGTTCTCATTGTTCAACACCCACCTATGAAAAATTTTAAATGCAAAGTGCTTCTTCAAATGGCAAGTCTGATTTAAAATGTGAAATTAGAAACTAGAGTTGACAATGAAATTAATTATTCTATTAGCTATTATATAAATAATTGTCTTAGAGTGAATCGGATGCTATTTTCCATGCTATTTTTCAACAAAACATAGTTTTTGAGAATTATAATTCTCATCCTACTTCATTTTCTGTAAATACTTCCATTTACTTTAAACAAAAATAGAAAAAAAAATTTTAATTTTAGAAGAACTATGTCTGAATTTCACTCACCCTAGAGCAAAACTAGTTCAGTAGAAGAGAAGAAACCTTAAACTGGCATACTCATAAAGTTCACATAGCATATCAGGCTATTTTCATACGACAATACCATGCTGGGGTCATGACAGAAAGCAGGGTAAATCTCCACAGTGACTGTAGGGGAGTTTCTGGAAGTCGTTCCCAAACAATCACCTAACTATGCACTCAGGTCACCTAAATATCTGTCATTGAAACCAAATTAAATGTATCATCTCCCAACTTTCCCTAAGTAGGATCTCAAAAATGCTGTAGTCACTCCAATACCACCCTGCTGACATGGAAATGTAATAGAGGAAGTTTGAGTGGAATGACATGTGGTTAAAATATCTTATTTATAAAAGTTGTACAAAAACATATGATGACAATGAGAACAACTACTAGGGCTCCTCCCAGGAGCTTAGAATTGGCCAGGACCAAGGAGGAGCTCTGGAGCTTAAACAAGGACAGAATAATTTATCCTGGTAGAAAAATAGGTTTCTAATCTTGTTTTAGGCCAATAAGATAGGAAAGTATTAGGCAACCAAGGTGAATTTTCACTTATTTTCTACTGACCAGCTTGATGGGCTATATTCCTATATTTCATCCTTGCTGCATCATTTACTCTTCTTCCTCAAAGTTGACATGAACAGACTTTTCCAAGGATTGTGTAGATACTATTATATTTTGCGTTTGCTAGGTGCTTTTACTTCCTGAATCTCACTGATTTAAAAGTTTGAATCATGTATCCTTCTGTGCAGCCAGATCTTTTGTTATAAAATATTGACTTGTGTTTGTTCTGGAATCTCCTGGGTAGCCCAAACAATACATCATAATTTCTTTGAGCTCTCCTCAGAACTGAAGCATGTTATCACGCAGAAATTACAAGTGAAGAAACTTTGAAGGTCTTTTTTTTTTCAAGAATTTATAATATTCTATGTACTAACTGTGTTAAATCACTTAACAGAAAATATCTCATCTAATCCATATAATACCCTGTGAGTTATATATTCTTATTGTTTCTTCATTACAGATGAGAAAACAAAGACACAGAGAGGTTAAAAACAAAACAAAACAAAACAAAACAGAAGACTTGCCCTGAGATGATACACAGGCAACTGTGGTAGGGCTGCAATTCAGTGCTGACTATTTTGAGCACAGAATGCAAAGCCAAGCAGTCTCAGGGTAAAACTTAAACATAGTGTGTCAATCACGCCCTTAGAATGTAGGCGATGGAAGGGAAGGAAGTGCCTCTACCTTTGAAATTTTCACTATAGTCTACATCAAGGTATATCAAAAATTTTATAAAAGTCATCATAAATTCTGTAAGAATGACTTAACAGAGATACATTTTGAGAATGGTTTGAACAGCATTCCAACACAACCATATACTAAACTGCAACTACCAAAAATAGTTAAATAATAGGATATCTGTATTAAAAAAGAAAAAGAGTCTGAAAATAAAAGTGAGGAAGCTTTGAATTTTACATCAGAAGTATCACACACACACACACAGAGAGAGAGAGAGAGAGAGAGAGAGAGAGAAAGAGAATTTAATACCATCTGTAGATAAAGGGTATTCAAAAGGAAGAGAGGAAGTCAAATTGTCTCTGTTTGCAAATGACATGATTGTATATTTAGAAAGCCCTACTGTCTCAGTCCAAAATCTTAAGCTGATAAGTAACTTCAGCAAAGTCTTGGGATACAAAATCAATGTGCAAAAATCACAAGCATTCCTATACCCCAATAATAGAGAGCCAAATCATGAGTGAACTCCCATTCACAATTGCTACAAAGAGAATAAAATATCTAGGAATACAACTTACCAGGGATGTGAAGGACCTCTTCAAGGAGAACTACAAACGACTGCTCAAACAAATAATAGACAATACAAACAAATGGAAAAAACATTCCATTCTCATGGATAGGAAGAATCAATATCATGAAAATGGTCATACTGCCCAAAGTAACTTATAGATTCAATGCTATTCCCACCAAGATACCATTGACTTTCTTCAAAGAATTAGAAAAAACTACTTTAAATTTCATATGGAGCCAAAAAAGAGTCTTTGTAGCCAAGACAATCCTAAAAAGAATAAAGATGGAGGCATCATGCCGTCTGACTTCAAACTATACTACAAGGCTACAGTAACCAAATCAGCATGGTACTGGTACCAAAACAGATACATAGACCAATGGAACAGAACAGAGGCCTCAGAAATAACCCCACACATCCACAACCATTTGATCTTTGACAAACCTGACAAAAACAGGAAATGGGGAAAGGATTCCCTATTTAATAAATGGTGTTGAGAAAACTGGCTAGCCATATGCAGAAAACTGAAACTAGACACCTTCCTTACATCTTATATAAAAATTAACTCAAGATGTATTACAGACTTAAATATAAGACCTAAAACCATAAAAATCCTAGATGAAAGCCTAGGTAATACCATTAAGGACATAGGCATGGCGAAGACTTCATGACTAAAACACAGAAAGCAATGGCATCAAAAGCCAAAATTAACAAATGGTATCTAATTAAACTAAAGAACTTCTGCACAGCAAAAGTAACTATCATCAGAGTGAACAGGCAACCTACAGAATGGAAGAAAATTTTTGCAATCTATCCATTTGACAAAGGGCTAATACCAAAATCTACAAGGAACTTAAATATCCAAGAAAAAAAAATCTCATCAAAATATGGGCAAAGTATATGAACAGATACTTATGAAAGGAAGACATTTATGCTGCCAACAAACATACAAAAAAAAAAAGCTCATCATGGCTGGTTGTAAGAGAAATGCAAATCAAAATCACAATGAGATAACCATCTCATGCCAGTTAGAATGGCAATCATTAAAATGTCAGAAAATAACACATGTTAGAGAGGATGTGAAGAAATAGGAATGCTTATACACTGTTGGTGGGAGTATAAATTAGTTCAACCATTGTGGAAGACAGTGTAGTGATTCCTCAAGGATCTAGAACCAGAAAAACCATTTGACCCAGCAATCCCATTTTTGGGCATATACCCAAAGAATTATAAATCATTCTGCTATAAAGACACATCCACATGTATGGTTATTACAGCACTATTCACAATAGCAAAGACTTGGAAGCAACCCAAATGCCCATCAATGATAGACTGGATAAAGAAAATGTGGCATATATACACCATGGAATACTATGCAGCCATAAAAAGGATGAGTTCATGTCCTTTGCAAGGGCATGGATGAAGCTAAAAACCATCATTCTCAGCAAACTAACACAGGAACAGAAAAACAAACACTACATGTTCTTATTCATAAAGGGGAGTTGAACAATGAGAACACATGGAAACAGGGAGGGAAAGATCGCACACCAGGGCCTGCTGGGGGTTGGGGGAAGGGAAGGGATACCATTAGGAGAAATTCCTAATGCATATGGGGCTTAAAATCCAGATGACAGGTTGATGGGTGCAGCAAACCACCATGGCATATGTATAGCTATGTAACATACCTGCACAGTCTGCACATTTTCCCCGGAATTTAAAATATAACAAAAAAAAATTAATAGCAGCTGTAACTAAAATATAATTTCCAAGGACTGTAAATGCATTATGATCTCTAATACTCTCTTAGACAAAGCATGCTAGTTTGCTAGTTTGTAATAATTTACTTTCTCATTCAAATAATGTAATACACCTGTAATCCCAGCAGTTTTGGAAAACAAGGCAGATAGATCACTTGAGCCCAAGAGTTCAAGACCAGCATATACAACACAATGAGACCTTTTTGTATAAATTTTTTTAAAAAATTCATCAAGCATGGTAGTGTATACCTATAGTCTGAGCTTCTTAGGAGCCTGAGTTGGAAGGATCCCTCAAACCCAGGAGTTGTGGGCTGCAGTGAGCTCTGATTATTCTACTCCACTCTAGTCTGGGCAACAGAGCAAGACTTTGTCTCAATTAAAATAATAATAATAAAAATGATAATAGTATAATAAAAGCATCTAACGTGACTTCTGTTTTCCTGCAACTACACTCAAATGTCTAATTGGTGCACTCACATTAAGTGATAATAATTATAAAGTAAAATTTACATAAGTATTTTGGTTTTTCTTGTTTGCTATCTCACCCCCCCTCCTTGCTAGATTCATCCTCTGTTCCTCTCTGTACCACAGGAGGCTTATGTCTGTGGACAGTATCACCCAGACTTCCTTGCCCTGTGACATCTGCTGCATCTGGCTAATGGGAAAAACCAAAAGATAAGAGTGCGGGAATAAAGATAAATTTGAGTATTTGTTTCTGCTGCTTCTTTTCTGCCAGGCTGTGGTTTTGCTAGTGGTTGTTTTTCTCTAAGATCAAATCTCTTATTGGCTGACTCCTCCCAATGCTCATCTCACTGCACTACTGTAACACTCTTCTCTTTGGGTATAGCTGTGATAACAGCATCCCACTGTTCGTCCCTAATGGCTCACCATCCCTTACTAATTAGTTCCTTTGCCTTTCCTGTCCATACATCACATATGATACCTTCACTAAACTCTATTCATTTAAGCACTGTGAGCATGCATGTCTGTCTGTGTCCACTGGAATCCTGAAGGATACCATAGGCCAGATGATCCAGAAATAAAGTTGAAATGTGAGCAACAATAAGGAAAGGAGAATTTATTACATACCAGTAAAGCAGCACAAATTGGGCCATGGATAATGTAGAGGAGATGGGTATCAGAACTGATCCAGCAACTAGAGAAAGCATAAAAACATTATGTTAAAAATTTTTATTTTGTTTTGTTCCAGTAGAAATAACAAAAAGAGGTTTTCTTACTTGTCATTGTAATATAAACTTCTAGCAATGGCATGTATACAAGCCGGAATCAGTGGAAATCCTGTAATACCAAAGAAAAAGAAAATAAATAGGATTTTTTTTCTACAGATGGTATTTCTAAAATATGTTATGAAATAGAAAAATTCAAAGATATTCCAGGAGCAAACAAAGTACCCACTATTTATTTGTTGAGTAAACATTATTTGTATAATCAACAGTACACATTATAAAGTATTAGGTATTTACATTTTTATGTTTGTGTGTATATATGTGCGTTTTCTTCTAATATAAGTCACAAGTTATTTTAAATCAGTGGACTTCAGAGCTTAAGTCTAAAGATGTATTTCCTAAGCCCCAAGGATTAGAAGAAATTCAGCATTCATGTACTTTCTGTGAGATGGAATGGCCAATGTTTGGCACATTATCAGATGTGGAAAAAAGCTGAGAATCACAAGAACTTCCACTATCAGAGAGATTACTACTAGAAATCCATTATTTGAAGAACAGAAGAAGAAAAACAGAGATTAATTTATGTACCAAAAATTTGGCATGCTTGGTACATTCTAAATTAGCTCTTCTGAATATAAAATTAGGCAATACTTTATAAAGGTAATCAGAATACACTGAAATTGTGTGTGTGTGTATACACACACACACACACACACACACATATATATATATATATATACACATATATATATATCTGTATATCTATTTCTCTTTAGATATAGATGATAGCCTAGATAGATAGATGATAGGTAGACGGGGGAGAGAGAGAGAGGATAGGAAAAGAGATGATAATAGATAAGTACAACTTCAGTTTTTTTTCTAGAACTAGTCCTGTTAATTTCTGCACTTCATATTTTGTATTATTCCAGTTATTTTTTAACATGTCAGAAGTATATCACTGTTTGCTTTGTGAAAAATACCACATCAGGAGATTGTATGGAAAAAAAATAAACCTTTTGTTTGCCTTTATGCAATTATGAATCCCTCTACTCTTATCATAAAATGACAATTTTTTTTAAAACAAATAGCTTTAGAATGAAACTTCAAAGATGTAAATGCAATGCTCTGATTGTACACATGGCAAAAATGAATAGTCAGAACAGTACAAAGACTAAATCCCTAATTTATGATTCTACTTCTATTGTTTTAGTCACTACATATTCAGCAGAGATACACTATTCATTGGCATATTCAATAGAAAAAAAGACACTTATATGTTGACTTGTGAATACTGAAAACAATGGATGAGTCAGTGATACTTTGCCTAAAATGTTACAATTTACCAAAATAGGCAAAAATTAATCACCTGATATTCTTTAAAAATGATTGCTCATTGGTATATTTGTATTACAAAGGAACCTGGCATCCTGCAAAGGCTTTTTTAATCCATTGAATCAGCAGGTATGTTTAATGGCACTTACCCCACCCAAGAAAATAATACCACATCAAGTGTTGCTTCTCTGCAAACACGGCCACCACGATGAGTGTGTGTAGGTAAATGCCTTCACAGAGCATCCAAAAGTAATTACAGCCCATCAAGTAAAGATGAATGAACTGGGACACCTTGCAACTAACCTATGAGAAAACAAAATAAAACAAAACAATATTTACTTGTTTATGAATTCACACGTAAAACAAGAGTCTAGTTTAGCTCAGGAAACATGGAACTTTGTCTCCTCTACACAAAATCCGGTATGTTAATGATTAGGATTTGTGGGATGCCGGTCTTCATACTCATCTAATGATGCCTTTAAAGTTTATAGCGACAGACTCCAAATATTTATAATGGTATATCTTCCAGAAACAATGTATAAGTTCTAAATCTACTTTATTTAGTGAATGTGTATTTTCTGAATGTGTTTTTGTTATGTAATTATAAGCTTAAAAGTTTCACACATAAATAACTTTACACTTATTTACATTGACATCATCACGAATCCCTTGACTGTTGCATTCTGTTGGAAGTAATAGTAATTTTAAAGCTAATTCATTAAAAGTGTCTAAATACTTGAAAAGCTTTGCATATTACATGCTACCCATGCAAATGCTTATTAAATAATAATCTAATATGTCCATAGGTTATCCTGTCCAAAATGGGGTTTGAGGGCTTTCGCATAAGTAAAAACAGGACAAAATTATGGTTTCCCTTCCTCTTTTCCTGAGGTCTCCACTTTTGCTTCTCTACTTTTAAAGAGGGAGGAAGAGGCATATTCAAATTGGAGTAAAAAAAAAAACACACACACACATACACAAAGGAGTAAGAGAGAGAGTTTACTTGCTTAAAGAGGAGAAAACAATTAGAGCACTCCCCGAAATACATGGCCCATTACTCCTATTGGCTCCAGTTTCTAGTCTGGTAATGAATAAATGTTTAATGGCAATTATCATTATTTTAGAAATAGCTTTTTTAACCAAAATTAAAATTGAAAAGAAAATGCACTGATTGTTAATATTGGCTTATCACAGAATGGTAATAATGGCATTTGCATAGGAGTTGGCCTAAAAATATTTTTACATATATTGTTTTATTTAATTCTTTCAGTAGTCCTATGAGGTGTACATTCTCATTAGCCATATATTTTATAGATAAAAAACTTAGAACCAGAGAATTTAAATGATTTTCTAACATTTATACATCAATCAAATCTACAACCTGAACATAATCTTATAATTCCAATTTTGTTTTCATTATACACAATGCTTCCTAACTAAAGGATATTTGTAAAACCTATTTATTCATTAAATGTATCTGTAGCATATATAACATTTAATTTTATATAATGTACCTTATTTGAATAAGTAAATTTTAAACTGTGTTTTAAAAATATGGCCTGTAAGGCGACAATTTATAAATGTTTATTGAGACTGAACACTAGTTCTTTAAAAAATATTATGCTATGAAGTTTAAGCTTATGTAGGATATGTACTATTCATTCTTTTACTGGTTTCATTGACTTTTTAAAGTCAGCCTGATACCAAAAATGCAATTTATTTAAATTTTCCATGTGCATGTACCATTTTATCTAACTACACAGAGTTCATTGCTTTGAGTTTTTCATTTGGATTGAATAAATATTATGTAGCAATAAACTGTTATATCCCATAGCAGCAGTACTCTACAGCTATAAAATGAGGCGAAGATATAGGCACATGTATTATTTATACATGTATTATTTATTATTTAGTTGAAGCAAATAAATATATTACACTTTTTGATGTTTACTCTTTATATCTTGGGAAATATTGAGAATACTCTAGGGGACTACTCTGTAGAGTATATGTGGCTATATTCTAATCTAGAAAGGTAAATATTTCTCAATATTCCCCAAGACATAAAGGCTTGAAAATATACGTAAGTGTCGCACTTGAGAATATACATACATGTGTACTTTATTATACACATCATGCATATGTCTACCTATGTTCCCTCTTTCCCATTAGGCCCTGGAACCAAGGGCACAATCTTGTTTTACTTACAGGATTTGTGGCTACCAAGGCCTGGTTGTTGGCCACAGCAGTGAGGTGAATGATTGTTACAACAGAGTTACAAACAAATGAGAAGAACAGATTTTTGTGTAAGGTAATCCTTTGGCAACTTAGGCTCCTAGAAAGCAAGAAAAACAAGTATGTTGACATAATGAAATTTTTATATTAATCATTATTCAAACGAGATACATTTCCAACTCATAGCAGGTGCTCCACTTTTGAAAGAATTTTTTTTCTCCCTAAGATCCACTCATTATGAAATCTTAATTAGGGAAAACACGTAAGTACTTAAACCTGGAGACAAATGAGTTGCTTCAATAGAAGTAGTATACACAGGGATAGAAAATTTGCTTGTCCAAGACCTCTATATGACTTCCTGCCTTAACTTCTGAACACAATGAACAGTTTAATTCATTTTGCAAACATTGAGATTTAGTAAAGTTAGATAAATGATCAAAACTTAGGCAGCTAATTAATTTGAACACTGTATTTGCTGTCAGATTCTCATGTGGATAATTCTTTTTACATTACACCATACATATTATTCTGTTTAAATATAACTACATGTTTTGTTGTATAATGGTGAGACACAGACCGGTCTGGAAAAAAATAACAATGTATTCAGAATAAATGAATTGATAAAAATGTAAACTTAGCAACCAATGAGATTTGCTCAACTTTACAGAATTTTTAAAATTTTTCAAAAAGTCAAAAATAGGACCACCTTTTACTAGAGTTCCTCTTATATAAAACAAAAGAGTTTATGTAGTTTGCATAGAAGTAGACTTTAAGAATAAACGTCATTAATGATAAGTGATGTCACTCTTAGATTGAATCCATCTCGACTCTAAGAAGATTGTGCACATATGACTACCTGCACTACCTCCTGCATAAAACATTTACTCAAAGGCTTATTATGGATAAAGTTTTAAAATAATAGCATGGGATCCACTAGAACCTGAATACTTAATGTCAAGTGTGAACTCATATGAAGGAAGACCTGAGGAATTATTTCATGACAGAGGCATAAAATTTCATGATATGTGTTTTTAAAAAAATGTGCAATTAATATGGTTAACCTATATAATCCACCATATATAATTCAAACCAAAGGCTTCTATTTTGGAAACTTTGTGATTTTTACCCAATTTTATCACTACATCTCTTTATCTTAAATAGACTGTGTGCCCAGGATATTAGAATTAGGATGGGGTGCCAAGGATTTCTATATTTTAAAAAAATGTAGTTGAGTATATTGCCTCTGCAATTGCCTTTCTTCCAACTATAGGTCTGTGATTCTATATATAGCTCTAGTAGTTAAAGAGCTGGAGGGATATTTAATCCAAATCAATATTTATAAATTGTCAATGTATGCCTTCTACAAGTCTTTTATGAAAGGATTCCTGGGCACGATGGCTCTTGCAATGATTCCTGAGTGTGTGTGACAGTCATATAACAATAAATATGTGAAATCCAGCTGGAATCCATCAAAATAGAAACAATTGGGACCAGCTAGTATTTTCATATTAAATAGTGATTTACTTTGGCTTGACGTTTTACAGTTTACAGGAATAGTAAGACAAGTAGTAATCAAACCTTATCTACAGATTATTGATGATATTCTATAGAAAAAACAAAATTTTGAATGTTTTGAACAAAGGAGTGGAATGATTTCTGCTATTACTTAGGGAAATTCAACACTGGGAGAAAGACATCCTACTTTTGATAAAATGCCACAGCAGTGACATATTACTTTGTTCATTGAGCATGAAGAGAATTAATGAATATCAGAAAAAAGTCTAGTAAGCAATGTTCTTTTCAAATTAGTTATATTATGTGTAGTTTGTTTCTGTAATTAATCACTGTTACATGATGGAAGTCATGAACATACAAAGTTTGTTCACATGGTCTTATTTTTCTATTATTATTATAATTATTTTGAGATGGAATCTTGCTCTGTTGCCCAGGATGTAGTCCAGTGGTATGATCTCGGCTCACTGCAACTTCTGCCTCCCTGGTTCAAGTGATTTTACTGCCTCAGCCTCCTGAGTAATGGGATTACAGGCATGCACCACCACACCCAGCTAATTTTTGTATTTTTAATAGAAACAGGTTTTACCATGTTGGCCAGGCATCTCGAACTCCTAACCTTGTGATCCGCCCACCTTGTCCTCACAAAGTCCTGGGATTACAGGCATTAGCCACAGCGCCTGGCCCACATGGTCTTATTTTAAAACGCCTGCTTTGAGCTTACCCTATGCCTATTGAGTGCCAAGTATTGTTTAGAGAGGAACTGCTTATCCATGCAAATATACAAGTTTTTAGTAATACAATATAACTAACTCAGCTACCATCACGGGAATAAAATAAAGCATTTTTCTTAACTGGGAAATTTTATCTTTTTCTGCTGAACACACATATATCTAAGTCCATTGGCTAAGACATATCTATAAACAACAAAATTTCATAGTTTTCAAAGTATGATGAAAAGACTGAGAAGGGTTGTTTAGACAGCAAATAAGATATAGTTGTAAGAAGTAAGTTGGAATAAACGAAAGCAAACATTAAAGAAGACTTTCAAAAATAGAACTAGTTGGCCATAGAAAAAGAATGAATTTCTGTCATTCACTGCAATATTGATGTAACTGGAGGACGCTATGTTAAATGAAATAAGCCAGGAACAGAAAGAAAGCCTTCATGCTCTCACTTATTTGTGAAAGCTTAAAAAAAGTTGATTGCATTGAAGGAGAAAGTAGAACTAGAGGCTTAAAGGTTAAGGGGAAGGTGGAGAGAGGGAGAAATTTGTTAAAGGATACAAAATTACAGCTAGATAAGAGGAATACATTCTAGAGTTCTATATCACTGTAGGATGACTTTAGTTGACAATGATATGCAGTTTCAAATTGCTAGAAGGATTTAAATATTGCATGATAACAAAAGTTAGAAAAAAAAAAAAAAGATAGCTAGAAGGAGGATATTGAATTTCCCCAAAACAAAGAAAGTGCAAATATTTGAGATGATGGATATGCTAATTATCCTGATCTAATCACTATATATTATAGATTGCTAAAAATCACTATTATCCCATAAATAGGTATAATTATTGTATGTCAGTTAAAAATGAAATAAATAGTAATACATGATAGAAAAGCTAAAAGATAGGAGGTAGGAACCTATAATACAAATATTTATATTTTAACTGTTTACATTAATAATATTCACATGTGTAAAGATTGGAAGGGAGTAAAATAAAATGCTAACTGTAGTTAGTTGAAAACAAATTTAATCCTCTTGTATACAGTTAAAGTTTAATACTCTTTGTATAAAGTTAAATGTCCTCTATAAGGGTCTGTATTTCTGTTCCTTTCGGAATTCCCTTTTTTGTAGCCCTGCTCCCACCTCAATTCATCTTGAACGGTAAGTACTTAAAAATGAGCCGCTGGTATATGTTTTCTTCCAAAAATGTTATTATTGTGAGTACAACCACACACGCACACACGTGCGCACGCACACACACACAAATGACTTCTTATTCTCTTATAGTGGGACAAAAGGATATAGCGTATTTCCCTTTTTAAGACCCAACAATATCATTATGGGCAAAGTTTTGAAATAATAGAATGAAATTCCCTTGAAATTGACTGACTATTTAATGCCAAGGTAAAACAAATTCTTAAGAAGATGCATTATTTCATTACAAAGACATTGAAGTTTTTTTAGAATATTTTAAACAATTATCCAAATAATGTGGTCAAACTATATAATCCACCCTATATAACTCAGACTAAATACTTCTGCTTTGGAAACTCTGATATCCAGGTTAGCTGCCCAAATTGTAGTAAACTAGACCATTACCACATCATTTCATTTTGTCTTGTGTAAATATGTCCTACTGTCTAAAGTACTAATCTTTTGCTTTAATTTCTTCCATTTCTACTTCCAGGCACTGTGCAACTTAAACAAATGCAGACAGATGCAAATTAACATATGGTTTCTATCAATGTCTAGTGGAAAAATGGCTCAGATTTTATTGATGATGCATATTGTTTTCTTCTAAGCATATTCATTAACACATGTAAGTAGATTGGTACAAATAAAAGCAACTCGTAAATGAAAACCAAAACCTTGTAATTGGTAAACATGATTTGTTCAAATGAAGCTCTAAAATAATTGTATGCTTTTTCAAATATTAACCTGCAACCAATTTTACCTACTTTAAAATTTTAAATATTCTTATTTTATCCAAAATAGTAAAAGCAATCATCTTGCAGCCTTAGAAAATGTTTACAAAAATTCTTTGCTTTCTTTGAATTTTATAATTTCCCTTTCTATGCCTGCATAACCGCAGAACAGAAAATGTGGTTTGTGGGTCCAGATTGCTTCTATTTCATATTTTTTACATATAATTATTTTAAAATGCTATTTCAATATGCAATTTTGGCAAGCAGACTTACAGAGGCAGTTGATGCTATTGTGTCAACAAAATAAATATACTTCATATGTAATGAAATAATCTCTTTCAGTTCAATTTTGGAACAGTTTTAGAAGAAAGTAGCATCAAGTCACTATGTGTAGTTCAGAAAGTGAATCTGAACTCTGCATTTATTGACAGTATGTCTTTGGATAAATTATTTAACATCTTGAATCTTTAATTTCCTCATCTATAATTTAGGGATAACAATTGTACCTCATAGGATTGGCTTGAGAGTTAGAGGAGATAAATCACTTAAAATCTTACCGTAACATCTAACCCATGATAAACACTCCACGTTAAGTTAGCTGTTTGTTTTAAACATAATTATCATATGGCTGATTTTAGTCAAATGCTCTAATGGGTTTTAGCTACAAATAATAAAGTAGCATTCAGGTTTACCTCAGTAATGTAAAACTTCCTCATATTAAAACAAATATGTTTTAAGTAACTCAATTAAACAAAAAAATAGTCATTTTTTCTTACCAAACAGTTTAGCATTAGACAGAATTTCCATATGATAAAGGGCAGTAGATAAAGCAACCTAAATTATCTTCCCAAGAAATTTCGTTTTTTCTGTAGATGTTGACAAATTATCAGGTTCACTTTCATGCAGATACCAAATGTTGCAGTATTCCATCTTCAAAGTTCTGCCACTAGTATGGACAATAACCTTGCCTCTGTCTTCCATTTGCTTTTGACATGAGCTAAAGATTTCCAAACTACTTTTCCCATTAGTAACTACGAGCAAAATGAAGCATGAAAGGAGAAAGTACAAGCAATATAAGAATAGCACAAAGTATTGTTTTCTTATTCTAGTTTATCTAATTTAATTCCCAAATCCTCAGATCTTTTCCGCAAAGAACACTAACAATATATCCACAAGAAAAGCCCTGTCAATCTGAACACTGCCACAAACAATAGGCAGAAAACAATACATATATTAAAAGAATCAGAAGTATGACTCTCTTTTGTCTACTCCATGGAAACTCTTAAGTTGGGGGAATCACATGTTTACATATGAGAAGTAGATATAACCTCTATCAATAGCTCTCTTTTGGAGGCTACTGGTCATCCAAATTAGATTATGGCAAATTAGAAAGAGTATATTTCTTTTTTTTCTTTCCTTTCAATTTTTTTTATTGCATTTTAGGTTTTGGGGTACATGTGAAGAGCATGCAAGATTGTTGCATAGGTATACACATGCAGTGTGATGTGCTGCCTTCCTCCCCATCACCTTTATCTGGCATTTCTCCCCATGCTATCTCTCCCCAACTCCCCACCCCCTGCTGTCCCTCCCCTATTTCCCCCCTACAGACCCCAGTGTGTGATGCTCCCCTCCCTGTGTCCATGTGTTCTGATTGTTCAACACCCACCTGTGAGTGAGAACATGCAGTGTTTGATTTTCTGTTCTTGTGTCAGTTTGCTGAGAATGATGGTTTCCAGGTTCATCCATTTCATCCACTACATACCAACATGCTCAATTAAAGTCCTGGAGGAGAAATGATTGTTCCTCCTCCATTATGTTCTCTCTTCTCCTGCCCTTGCCTTTCAGGACTGCTTATTTAATGCAATATTGGAGTATCAGGCTGCATAAAGAACAGCCATGTTCATTTTGTATGGTCAACTGGTTTTCTACCATTTGTGAACTGCTTTGGTGAGTGTGCTTTTCCTGGTCTTCCAGTGAGCAGGAAATCAAAAGAAGAAAAATCTTTCTGAATCCCTGAGATTCTTTGGCTCCAAAACCAACCAACTAAACAAAATATTTTAAGAGACAAAATTTATAATAATAGCAGCCACCATTTTTGAAACCCTTAGAATATCCCCAGCACAGAGATAAGCACGTTTAAGTCATTATCATATTTAACAACTCCTTGAAGTATTATTGTCTTTTAATAAAATGGAGGTAATTTTCTCAAGGTCACACTCTTATAAGTGATCTTTTGAGTTTGAATTTTGAAGTTCTCAAGGAAGCAATAAGGCTTCTGACTACTTTATTATCCATCTAGTCACTTGCTATTATTGCATAGTAATATTTTGGGCACTGTTATTAGAACTGGGGAAACAGTTGTGAATAATATAAAGAAAAACCCTGATCTCTTGTGACTCAAATTATAGTGGAGGGTAAATAGGCACATAAATTAAACAATGTAATCCCAGATAGTGGTGTATGCTTTTTAGAAATTAAAACAGGAGTAAGGGATACAAAAAGAATGCAGTAAGGGTGAGAAGACTACTTAACATACAACTGAAACAAGGTAATATAGAGGAGAGAAGTATGCCAAAGAGGGAAGACACCCTGAGTCCAAGCCCTGAGCTTAAAGTTTCTGAGGGATAAGAACAGGCCTTGTGACAGATTACAAGGTAAAAGTTCATGTTGGCTTTTTTCCCATTCTACAGAATAAGTAAATTAAATTCAAAGAAAGTAACTTGCTGAATGACTGTTTGATTCTGAAGTTCATATTCTTTTGTGTTATATAGCTTTTTAATAATTAAGGAAATTGTTTACTTTATTCTTTTTTTTAATTATCCCCATCTCTTTCATGTAAGACCTTCTTGGTTTTTGACATCTTAATGTTTTATCAGCAAATGTTAGCAGCATAATATCCACTCATTCTGGCTTTTCTTTTCCCTAAATGCTAAAAATATGCTACAGTTATCAGAGTGTACTTTGACTTTCTTCCCATATATGGTCATATCTGTGTGTATGATCTGGAAAAATAAGCTGTCTATAAGAATGGAAAACCCGATTGCAAAATATATGATGAATTTTAAGAGAAAGAATGTTATCTATTTCTGTTCTTTATTTCAAATAACAAAGTTTTAATCTATTCAAGTTATGATATAATTTTCATAATTTGTCATTCTATTCCCATGAAAATTTATTTATCCTTAAGTAGCACATATTTTAATTAGCTAAAACAGAAAAGATGAAAATCACTACTCAAAGTTTGCATATTTATCAAATATTTCATTAGGGATAAAAATATGCAACATTTAATGTGAATTTGTAGCTTTATATTTTAAATATATTGTTTAAAATAAGTCCAAAATATCTAAATCAATTACTGTATTTACTTTATATTTCCATACCTGGGACTCTTCTCCATAAGCCAGTAATAGCTATGACCTTATAGCAGAACAGGTTAATGTTAAAGCAAGTCCATTACTTCTTGCACTGCTCTGTCCTCATTCAAACTTTATACTCTATGTAGAAGTGCAATTATTTTATTATATAACTAAATGGATGTATTTTAAACATTTTTGCACCATCTCACATTATGGAATAAGAATATTTCACCTCTCACAACATTCAGTTTGAGGCGGATGGATTTTTATGTACACTGATTGATTAAAATTCATTAACTTGGAGATAGACTCCATAAGATCCAATAAAATATTTAAGAAAACCTATAGTTAAATAAATAGTATCTAATGTTAAGCTGAAGGAAACCTGAGACACAGACCACAGAATAGGATATATCTCAGGACCAGAGTATATAACAAATATACAATGAATAAATGAACATACCATGAGTTAAGAGAACAGTGGCGATGCTGAGGAGGCAGTGACAGGTATGCTATTCAGTGGACCCTAGATAACTCCTTTAGAACTCAGTCCTTGTCAGACCTCTGACAGTGCAGTTGTCAGGTTTTAAATAAATGAAAAGTGAAACTTGCAATTTGTCAAAACAGGTACAACATCAGAGTAATTAGCAGAGCAAACCCTATAAGTTTCAATTTAGGATTTCATTAATACTTATCTTTGTTTAAATATGGTTTAAAGATTAATCATGTGGAAGGCTGAGGCAGAAGAATCACTTGAACCTAAGAGGCAGAGATTGCAATGAGTCGAGATGGCACCATTGCACTTCAGCCTGCGTGACAGAGCTAGACTCTATCTCAAAAAAACAAACAAATAAACACACAAACAAAGATTAATCATGCACAATTTTCAGGAGAAAAGTTATAGCTTAAAGAAAAACTATACATGCTCTAATTCAAGAAAAATATGAAGAAACTAGAAATGAGATAAAAGTTCACAATATTGTTTAAATATATTCAGATGTGGTCTAAGAAAAAAATGAGAATTTTGGCCATTACTGAGAAGGAGAAATACAAGCACTAATAGGTTATTTTAATAAGTTACATTGAGAATGCTTTGGTTTACCAATTAGATAAAGGTTATTTTTCTGCATTTTATTTGGGTCTATGGCAAGTACCTACAAAAGACATTATTGTTTACATAGTTCCAAATATGCAACTTGGCTTTTAAATTGTTTGGGATCAGTGTCTGAATGTTAGCAAAGATGTTCTTTAAAAAAAATCTTTTTTTTCCTATAAAAGTTGGATAGATGTCATATGCTCTCTTTTCTGTGGAAAAACATGAAGGCTTTTTTTTTTTTTTGTCTAGTTTGTAAGTAAGAGCGAGATTTGCTCTGCTCTCTGATTTTAAACAGTAATTAAAACATAATTTGTAACTAATTTCAGTAAAGTTTATTTATTTGTTTTTTTATCTAAAGGGTTCCTCTTTGTTTTTCCAAGGATCATTATGAGTAAGAGTCATTGCCTCTCAGGGCTTGGCAAATCCTAAAGTTAGTTATGTCTCTTTCTCTTTTCCCCTCCCTCTCTGTTCCCTTTCTTTTTATCTCCTGCTCTGACTTGTTCTTTTAATTGGCTCTAATATAAAACTGAAGTATATCTGGTGAATACTGTTTCATGTTCTCTGTTTCTAAATCATGGATGAGTGGTAGACTTTTCTCTCTCTAAATAAAAAATAACAAACAGTACCCTAAATCAACTTTTTGTATGGTTCTTGGTTTTGATTAGGGTGGGTCAGTGACCTTCAGTTACCAAAGGAGAGGAAAAAAGTTTCCCATACTGAGTAAGCAAGAATAACTACAGTATGAGGAACTGGGTTAAGAAACAGAAAGGATCTGCTAATAGATATTTTTATACACAATGAATGATTTTATGTGAAACAGCTCCTCTAGGAATTGTTTTCAGGTTAGTTGGAAGAAAGTTAGTAATTTCTTTTGCCCCTGATTCTACAAGAACATACTTCATGAACCATTCAAATTCAGTATTTTCTGAGGTGGCCATACTCTTCTTTGGATCTAGCTGCAGTCTTTCATCTTGTTTTACACAGATGCTTCTATTGATTTGAATTTTAGAGTCTTAGTCTAATGCCTTTCTTTGTTGATGGAGACAAGGCCAGACAATTTTAAGGGACATGTCGAAGGTCACAGATAACACATGGGCAAGTCAGTCCTTAGATGTAAGCTTCAAAGCCAGTTCATGTCTTCATTTCTTAAAAATTTATTGAGTGCCTACTGTGTGCAAGATCCTATGCTAAGCCCTGAGATGTGTAAAGAAACAAGGTGGAAGTGACTCCTGCTCTCACAAAGCTAACTTTGTAACGTTATTTTCATTACTTCTAGTGGCAGATTCGGTAGACAGTTCTATGAAATAAATGTTGGAAGTATCTAAATTCAAAGGCTAAAAATATCTTAATATTGATTCAAAAATGGAGCAGGCTACATAGTATCTTCTGGTCATAAAAAAAACCTTATTACTTTTGACTGATTTACTTAACCATAGTTTTTTTCTAACAAAATTATTAGTTTGGTTTATAAAAATGTTCACTCAATGTTTACTTATTTTTCAACATGAATATTATAGCAATTTCTTTATAAATATGCTTCATTTAAAACTAGAACTTGTATTATTCAACTTTTTTTAAAGATCTTACTGGTATAACATGCCAACCAGGGCTAAATATTTATATTCAAACCTTTTAATGGACTAATAAGAAGTGAGAGCAATATGAATCATGTAAAACATTTTTGTATCAGATACTCTGCTTAATACTGCATCTCACTGATAACACTGCCATCATCTCACACCTTATAGCAAATCTTTGGTGTAGATACTAATACGATCTGCATAGTAAACGTACAACTGAGGATTAGAAAAAGGAAAGAACGTATTCCACACTACACAGCAAGTAAGTGACAAAGTGGAATTTGAGACCAATTCTGCCTGTCTAAAGAACACTCTCAGGCTGGGCACAGTGGCTCATGCTTATAATTCTAACAGTTTGGGAGGCTGAGGAGGCTGAGGGAGGAGGATCACTTGAGATCAAGAGTTTGAGACCAGCTGGCAATATAGTTAAACCCCATCTCTAAAGAAAAAAAAAATATTTAAAAATTATCTGTGTGTGGTAGTGTGTGCCTGTAGTCTTTGCTTCTTGGAAGGCTGGATGGGGGAGGATTGCTTGTGCCCAGGAGTCTGAGGCTGTAGTGAGCTATGATCGTATCACTGCACTTCAGCCAGGGTGACACAGTGAGAGCCTAGCTCTAAAACAAGAAAGAAAGAAAGAGTACATTCTCCTGTAATGACCTCTAGACATATAGAAAATTTTGAAATGGTATATATGAGTTTTTCTTGAAGAGGGTTTCTCAGGTTTTACCTAAGGCCTGAGAATTTATAATAATAAAGGAAAATTTGTAGTTTTGTTTCTTTCCTTTTCAAATTCTTCATTTTTAAAGATTTGTAGAGTCAATTAAAAAATTAAGTGAACTAGAACACAGATTAGGAGAAATCTTGAAATTGTTAATTAATTAGAAAATAAATAAAATTAGGTGTGAGACTAGACAATCTCTTCACTGCTTATGGCTTATAATTTCTACCTATTAAAGTTTTACCCATCATTGAAGTGTTTGTTTCAATGAGAGTATCACCTCAGGAATCTTCAGATTTTATGAGTTAGAATGGTTCTTTCCTTCCTCTGTGTTCCCACAGGTCTTTGTAGCCCCACAATAATACTCTTTTTTGTTGTTTTGTTTGTTTTGTATTTTACTTTGTATTACTATTACATATGAGTATTTCAGATGACTACGTAAATGTATTTTGAGTGCCTATATGATTGACATAGTCTAATTGAAAAATTAGTAACTCTTACTACTTATTGAGGGGGTTCCTAAATGCCAGGTAATATATGAGTCTACTTTGCCCAGTATTTTAAAAAAGCATCATGATCCGTTGCAAACACACGCACACACACACACACACACACACACACACACCCCTGAGGTTTATGTAAAGCAAAATCAGGGGAAGTCCATACTATTAGCAAGTAGTGATGGCAAGTTTGGAATACATACCATGTTTTAATCATTGCCTTATACTAAACATTGAAATTAAGTTATGTCTGAATTCAAGTGCATACCTCTCATACTAACTCATCATTGAAAAATTCTTTTTTTCTTTTCAGTTTGCTGTACAAAGTAAACAGTTAATTGTATTTTCAGTAAAAACTTCAACTAGAAGTAAGATAATTATTTGAAAACCTTATTTTTTCTTTTATATAAAGGTCACATATCTTATATTGACAAGACATTCATTTGCTTTAACAAAGTGTGGCCTATGTAGCATGCTATGCATCTTGTTTAAAAGCGTGGACATTTTAGTAAATAGCAAATGCATGTGTTTATTGCACGCAGTCATCTTTATTTTAAAAAATGTTATTTTTTCTAAAAAATGGCTCTATTTATATGGAAAACCTGAGGACAGTATTTGGGAGAACGAAATTTCTGGCCTCTCTTTTGGAATGAGGACTGTGCCTACAGGCTGTATCTTTAAAGCTAATAACTTAGTAAATATATACACAATACCTTTTTTTTTTGAGACAGGGTCTCGTTCCATCGCCAGGCACCAGGCTGGAGTGCAGTGGTGCAATCTCGGCTCACTGCAACCTCTGCTTCCCGGGTTCAAGCAGTTCTCCTGCCTCAGCCTCCCGAGTAGCTGGGACTACAGGTGCACACCACCACGCTCAGCTAATTTTTGTGTTTTTAGTAGACAGGGTTTCACCAAGTTGGCCAGGATGGTCTCGACTTGACCTCGTGATCCGCCCGCCTCGGCCTCCCAAAGTGCTGGGATTACAGGTGTGAGTCACCGCGACCGGCCTACAATATCATTTTTTAAAAAGCACGTCTCCCGAGGTGGGTGGATCACGAGGTCAAGAGATGGAGACCATCCTGGTCAACATGGTGAAACCCTGTCTCTACTAAAAATACAAAAAATTAGCTGGGCATGGTGGCGCATGCCTGTAATCCCAGCTACTCAGGAGGCTGAGGCAGGAGAATTGCCTGAACCCAGGAGGCGGAGGTTGCGGTGAGCCGAGATCGCGCCATTGCACTCCAGCCTGGGTAACATGAGTGAAACTCCGTCTCAAAAAAAAAAAAAAAAGCACGTCTCCATCGATGAAATAAACATTCGATTGTTTTAAATTTTAATCCTTCAATCAAAATTTAAAATTACTTGTGAATATCAGTTGAATAGTATTTGCTCTTGAATAAAACATACATAAATATAGATATAAAAATATTGATTGGGAGGCCGAGGCGGGTGGATCACGAGGTCAGGAGATCGAGACCATCCTGGTCAACATGGTGAAACCCCGTCTCTACTAAAAATACAAAAAATCAACTGGGCATGGTGGCACGTGCCTGTAATCCCAGCTACTCAGGAGGCTGAGGCAGGAGAATTGCCTGAACCCAGGAGGCGGAGGTTGTGGTGAGCCGAGATCGTGCCATTGCACTCCATCCTGGGTAACAAGAGCGAAACTCCGTCTCAAAAAAAAAAAAAATTATTGAACATCATTTTATTCAAGTCTTTGTCAATAAGAAATACAGTTTACATATGTAGATTGCTTTAATCTTGCAAAATACTTTAGCAAATACCAACGTCCCTGATACGAAGACTATATATTTTGATTAAAAAGATAACTCTTTCATTTTAATACTCTTTACTAAATTCCTATTTCACTCATAGATTCTTGGGCTTGGAAAGAGCATTAAAGATCCTCAGGTCCAGCTAAGAACCCAGTATAGATAAGCCATCTACTTCAACTTTCCTGATAGGTTAACAGTTAATTTCTCTCTGAAAACCCTGAGTGACAGGAAGGCCAATTATAAGGTTCCTTAGATTTTGTTTAGTTATATTTGTTTTTTAACTTTTTTATTGAGTTTTTTTTTTTAATCTGTTATATGTTATCAATTGTATTCTCAATTATAGTCATTTGGATTCTTGAAGTCATACATTGTGCCTTATATATTTTGTCCTTTTCTTAACAATCTTGGTATGGTAACTTGATGCCTTGATAGCTGATATTTTCTTCAATTTCTTCATTTGCTAAGCCAATTTTTGCTTTGCTCTTATGTAGTGAACAGGTAATAAGTGGTCTGATTAGAGATTTAAAATTGAGTGCTGTACATTTGTTGGTAATGGTTTGGCTTGCAGCATTGTTTTCACTTGGCAGCCCTACTATTGCCTCATTAGTTCACAGCAAGCATTTTCCATTAAATCTTAGACTCTTTCACATGCAAAAACATAGTTAATTTTGCATTTGACTTTAGGGAATTGGTGTAGGACTCTATTTATCTTTACCAAATTCAAACTTGTTTGGGACCATATGACTTAGAATTCTAGAAGACCACTGTCCTCCTTCTAGCTACTGGTTTTGGTAGGCAAATGTAATTGTCATATTTCCTAACTTTATCTTCTTCAAAAATTTAATGATCTTGGATATTTTGACTCCTGACATGCAAAATAAAAATAGACCATTTAATCTGAAGACTCTCAGCTGTATTAGTTTTTAATTTGCAGAGATAATGGTCTTCCAAATGTAAATTAAAATTTTACCCTATGTCTACTATCATTAATTGCAATTCTGGAAATATTACAATAAGTAATTCTGTAAGAATTCACTGAGGAAGTGATGCTAAAATTTAGATCTGAAAGATAAATACATTTAATTACACTAGGGAGGAGGCAAAGAGAATAAGCAGGGCACGTTAATAATTTTGATTTTATATGGGATACAATGGAAAGTCTAAAAATTGTAAAGCGAAGAATGGCAAAATCAGATCTATATTTGATCTAAATAATTGAAACTATTATTCTGGCTGCCTTGTTTCGAATTAAATGAAGATGGAAAATGAATTTACTAAGGCTAGATGAACAAGCCTGGTGGTGATGGCAGTAGTGATCAGCAAGTGGAATAGATTAAAAGGATTTCAAAAGGTTAAGTTTACAGGGTAAAAGGGAAGAGTGACAGAGAAGAAAAAGGAGAGAAATGTCCCATGGATTACTCTTAAATTTCTGACCAATGTAACTGGATTTCTGGTGGTGTCATTTGTGAAGATGGGTCACTCTGGAAGAAAACCAGCTTGGGTTAGAAGGAGGGAGAAGCTATGAATTTGTTTTGAACATGAGCATTGGGCATTTTGAGATATTTTTGAGATGATGTTTTTCAAGAGCCATAAAAAGATATATACCCTTTGACCAAGAAATCCAAAGACTCTGGGAATGTAGCCTAAGAAAATAGTACAAAATATGGGAAAAGTTATAGTTGAAAATGTCCATTGCAGTGTTTTTTAATTGAAAAAAATGAAAGCAATGTTAACACTCAAAAATAGAGAACTTATAAACTTTTGTACACCTAAATAAAAAATTATTTAGCTGCTCAAATGATTGTTTAGAAACTGTTTAGTAACATGTAAATTACTAATTATATAATTCTGTTATAAAAATAGTTAAAACATTTTAAATAGTATAATTAAAGCTAGAAACAATATGAAATAAAACTAGAAAATATAAGAAATTGCTCAATAGGATATTAGAATTATAGGTTTATATATATCTTCTTTGTTTAAAATTAGTAGAAGAAGGAACATGGAGGAAGAAGGAAGAGGAGGAGAAGGAAAAAGAAGAACAAGAAGAAGGAGAAGAAGAAAGAAGAAGAAGGAAAAGGAGAAGCAGCAGCGGTGGCAGTGGCAGTGACAGGAGCAGAAAAAGCAGAAGATGACGACAATGCTGATGAAGATACAATGAAACATAGCAACTTACTCTTGTCATACTGAATTCTATAACGACTGCTGATGATCAAAATTATGAAAACCATGTGAAGGCATAAAATAAGACATGCATGACTTAGAATTTAACTTTCTACAAATTTTAAATTGCTTGTTGATTGATTTGTTCAAAAAATTGGAGCTGACTCTTCCCCCTCAAAAAGAAGTGAATTACAAGTAAAATTGATAGTACAGTTAAACCTTTTTAATGATGTCCCTGTAAACCAGGAAAAACCCCAAACAAAGTATATTTAGATTATATTTTCAATAACGTATATTAAATGTCATTGCTATTATTTACACAAAATTCCAGTTTCTATAATGCATACTTATTCTGACATTAAAATTGGCCAAAAGCTAAGCATAAATTAAGATGGCCTATAGTATTTGACAGTTCCCAAAGAAAATACATTTAGCTTTGTATATTGGTTTGGGCTCCCTTCTTATTATATGTCTTCATTTTTATATGCCTACTAATTTTGTAAAATTGGGGTTAAGATGTTTCATCAATCTCCCCTACATGTTTTACAAAGCTAAGACCAACTTACTTCAACTTATTTTAAACATTCAATTTATTTTAAACATTATGCATTGTCAATATTTTTATATTTTGTCAGCACATGACATAAATATGCACATGACAGGGCATTCACCCAAGACAACTTGTAATTTTCTTAAAATATTTTAAATTTACTTACTTGAAATAAAAGAATATGCCAAGCGAGATAAGCAGTGATGCAATAGATAATCCGTGTCCAATTATGGTCAGGTAAAACAAATTTAGTGCAGTCTGTAATTTGCATTAAAAAAATTGGTTCATATCAATACTATAAGAATCTATAATTCCACACATGTAGAAGTTCAAATTCAATTGAATAAAATATATTTTTTAAATGTGTTCTGATAGTTTTACAATGATTAGTTTGCAAATCAAGAAATACTTGAACACATCTCAAATGAAGAATAGTTATCAAGCTACAGTATCAAAATTTATAAATTGCATGCCCTTTTAAAAATAATTTAAAAAAATTAGAGGTCAGATATTTAATCTATGAAGCAACATTTTGATTGATCTAGATTATATACTATATGAAACTAGTATTTTATATTTTGTGCACCTTCAAACAAATGCTGCTTGATGATTTGTTTTGTTCAGACTTAAATCTCAGAGAAAAGTTTCTTTTCCAACTGAGTTTCTTTTTTCTTTGACAAATTTGAAGCTCAGAAACAAATCTCAATTTGTTAACTTAGAAGATCCTATCATTTGTACAAATGTGTTCATTCTCATGGTTTTCACTTTTTTATTTTTATTTGTCAATATTCCATTTATTGTGCATTTGTATAATTATATTCCAACTCTTCTCTGAATAAGCCAGGAATATATTGTTTATAAACATAATGATAGCTGGTAGTTATCAAGAGCTTACTATGTGCTAATCTTTTAAGTGTTTTTTGTGTTAAGTCAATACCTATGAAAATAATAAGGATAAAATCTGTTCTTACCCTCATTGCATATATGAGGGCACTGAAACAGAGAGATGTAAAATGGCTTTTTCAAGGTCACACAGATGGCAAGAAGCAGAAAGAGGAAATCGGGTTTTAGGATTCACAGTTGTAATCACTGTGACAAACTGCCTCTATTCCAAAAACATGCAAATACATGCAAGTGATTTCTCTTGAAGCTATATTATGGTGCCAAATTGTAATTAATCTTGACTTCACATGTAGTGTTTAAGAATGCGATCCTGAGTGCATGTGACCTAAGAGTCAGTCAGAATGAAAGCCTTCTGCTGAGGGAGAGACAGGACTGTTTAAACCCTGCTGGGCTTATCCTGTTTATTTGAGCACAGTTTCAGAGGTCATTCTAGGAATTCCACTGCAAATGAAAGATTTTCCTTTTCTTACGCTTTTAAGGTATGTTTTCTTTGGAAAAGTTGAAACCCCAATACTGAAACATTGACTTAAAATTACACTATTACCTAACAGGATTGCTTTTTCAGTATGATGACAAAATCAATAATAATTTTTTTCCTTCGATATATTTTTCTTAATTGTTCTCAAATTATATTATGAAAAGGCTTTATAAGGGAATGGAATAATGACTGAATTTTCTTCAATACAGTAAAGGACAACTAGCTGTTTAAATAGGTAGCATAAGTTCAATTTCAATTCAGAATTATGACATACCTTCACTTTCTCATGGGTGTTAACATTACACTGGGTATAATTTGTCCACGTTCTGTTGCTTGCTGGATGTCTAAACCAGTTTCCATCTTGGTCACAGATCTTTGTAACTTTTTCTTCAAAATTAAAAAGAAAAAAAAGGGAAAAGAGGAATTTAATTAACCTAGAGTTTATTAAATGGATGTCAAGGAGATACGTAGATACATGACTGCTTTTACCTGATGGATCAAAGTCCTGAAAATAATCAGGGCAGAGCTGCATCGATTCAGTCCCTGCGGCAACATCATTCCAGCAGAGCCATCCATCCCAGGTTCTGTTGCAGTAAACGCCTTAATGAAGAAATAAAAATTAGGGATAATTAACTTCCTCTAGTTATATATGAAGACATAGTCTTAAAAGTGGTTTCATACTGATGCGGAGTAAAGGCTATCTACTAAAAATGCAGATATTATATAAAAATGTATGTACAGAAATTATTTGGCTTCTTATCAAATAATATCAGAATAATTTCCAAATTAAATTCTAAATTAAATTTAGAAATATCTAAATATATAACATTTAGATTTAATTCTAATTGTCAAAGATAATTATTTGTTTAATAAATCAAATGGTCTTTGCTAGTTGTCCTTAGCCATAATGTAGTGATTAATTAGTGTCCCTGCACTTAAAATTAAAAGAAAGAAAAGGAAATTAGGAACATGTTTCATTTTAGAAACTATATGCTTAGGGAAAGGTGTTAATATTTTCTGAAGCAAACAAATAAATAGTCCAGTATTTCCTATTATGCCATTGCAACCCCAAAAGATACTTATTGAGGCCCTTCAACCAAATTCTGGCTCTTCATTCTTTTTCTTTTCAAATAAGGTAGAATTTTTAATAATCTTACATTTTTCTCCAAAACTAAAGACAAAACTTCTTACATTAAAATACATAAAGCTATTTTGTGAGATGTAGGTACATTAACTGAACAATGTTCAAAAGTCTATAATCAAAGAAAGTAATTTTCTAACTTGTCAGGTACAGAGAGAATCTTGAATTCTACATGAGATGTTTATTATCTTTAACAGATTTACAAAGCCATATTAAAATTTATCTAGCCCTTATGAAAATAGAACAAAATTCTGATGGCCTGTAAGTTCAGGTAAATTCAACTAAAAAACATAACAAAATTTTAATATCACTCCAAATGATATTTTTTGTCCTGTGATTTTTTAAACAATTATTTAAATAGTTTGAATTCATATATTTCTAAATAAAATAAATTTTATAGCCTATTTAAAAAATTTCTTGATGTAGTGTTAGAAAGCATCTCAAATGTGTCCATATCACAGCTCCAAAAGAACCTTTCTAATTTACTACAGCATTGGTAGTGTGAGAGATTGCAAGGTCCAGAATTTTTGAAATTGTGTTTTATGGTATTTGAATGAGATGTGACTAGGTATTCTATGAAAAATGTTTCTCTGGTCAAATGGATTTTAGAGACAGAAAGTTGAAATACAAATAGCTCTTTATTGCAAGATTTTCTAAAGTATTTAAATTACAAAGTGTAATATAAAACTTCAAGAAGATGTATTGTACAATGATCCTGAACTTATTTTACCACAGAATGCTTTTATTATGAAATCCTACAAAGATATTCCTATTGTTCAACAATTAAATTGAAATCTACTTTTATATAATATATAGTGAGAAGATTTGGAAGGGTTTAAAAGTTAGAAATATGTAAAGAGTCTTTTAAATTTTATTTTACTGTGAGTTTTACATTTGATATTTTGAAAATAACCCTTTCTTTAGGGTTGCCAGGTAAAATATAGGACCTATTTTTGTTTTGCTTTATCTGGCAACTCTGCTTGTGTTACTCATCTTTTATCTTCAGAATCTAGGCAAATATCTGGTTCTTAGCAGGCTCTCAATAAATGTTACCCCAAAAAACAGAAGAATATCTTAATGAAAACAGAAGCACTTAGATTTTATTAACTTTGCTACCAAATGTACTATGCAAACTGTGTGTATTATGCAAAACAATACTTTTGTATTCATTATATTATTATGCAACTTCCTATCAAGCAGGTTGTAAATAAAAAAGAAATAGACAATTACATAAACTGAAAGTTAACTGTCATTAAAATCTGTTTTTGTGTTAATATTAATACATACTTGATTTAAATATCTTTGTACCCTAGATTTAAATATCTTTGTACCCTAAAAAGAATCATGCTAAACAGATCATTGTCACATATTTTTATTAAATTTTTAACAACAACCCATCAAAAAATGGGCAAAGTATATGAACAGACAATTCTCAAAAGGAGACATTTATGCAGCCAGTAAACATGAAAAAAAAAACTTCTCATCACTGGTCATTAGAGAAATGCAAATCAAAACCACGATGAGACACCATCTCACGCCCGTTAGTTTGGCGATCATCAAAAAGTCAGGAGACAACAGATGCTGGAGAGGATATGGAGAAATAGGAATGCTTTTACACTGTTGGTGGGAATGTAAATTAGTTCAACCATTGTGGAAGACAGTGTGGCAATTCCTCAAAGATTTAGAACTAGAAATACCGTTTGACCCAGCAATCCCATTACTGGGTATATACCCAAAGGATTATAAATCATTCTATTATAAAGACACATGCATATGTATGTTTATTGAGGCACTATTCACAATAGCAAACACTTCGAACCAACCCAAATGCCCATCAATGATAGACTGGATAAAGAAAATGTGGCACATATATACGATGGAATACTATGCAGCCATCAAAAAGGATGAGTTCATGTCCTTTGCAGGGACATGGATGAAGCTGGAACCCATCATTCTCAGCAAACTAGCACAGGAACAAAAAGCCAAACACCACATGTTCCCATTCATAGGTGGGAGTTGAACAATGAGAACACATGGACACAGGGAGGGGAGCATTATATACTGGGGCCTGTCGGGGGGGAGGAGGGGCTATGACAGGGATAGCATTAGGAGAAATAGCTAATATAGATGATGGAGTGATGGATGCAGTAAACCACCATGGCACGTGTATATCTATGTAACAAACCTGCACAATCTGCACATGTACCCCAGAACTCACCTCAGAACTTAAAGTATAATAATAAAATTTTTAAAAAAGAGATATAACATGATGTCATAAGATGTTCCTCAAACAACATTAAAACTACACATATACAAAAAGGTAGCAACTAATCTATTTTTAATAATGGACCTAAGGAAGTTATAATGATATAATGGGAGTAGTTTTCTTTTAAAAATATGCCAAATGCATTTACAATTAAGTAGTCATGCTTACCTTCTACTTGTTGAATGGGGTCTTGCATAATTTTTTGGTAACATTCATATTGAGCTGTCATGATTTTATTTCTAGTAACTCCCAGCTGCACTGAGTCCTCAGGACTCTCTTCTAATTCTGCTGTAACAAGAATCTAAGGGATTAAAAAAACAGTATCAACTTCATGAAAAGGTTTATAAGAATGTCTTTGTCAAAGGCAGTCTGTTACAGTGGAAAACAGCCAGTGCAGTGATGTACTGGAAGATGAACTTGTTCTCTGGGGAAAAATCTCCAATTTGTAATGTTTGCTATTTTCATGGTATAAATATCCCCACCATGTCCACTTTCAAAACACCAGCAAGATGTCACCATTGGCAGAGTGGGAAAGCACAGTTGGTTCTCAGAAGCCTGTGGTAGCCAGCTCCAGGACATTCTTTAATACATGTTCTGGAACGTAGACAGACATGTCTTCCAATCTGACCCCAGTGTTTTTCCTGGCTCTGTGAATGAAGGCAAGATATTGTCTGTCCCCTCCTGCTAAACCTCTGCTTCCTTATTGTAAAATAGTATAAAATAACATCAAGATGACAGAGGAGATATATCTGGCACATGGAACTACTCACAATTTATGGTCATTGTTATGATATTTTGATAATAAAAATAATGGCGACATCATTTATGATGTTGGCAAATAGAAATTTTTCTTCTATGCACAACAATAAAGTTTTTGGACAAGTTATATATTTATTTTCTTTCAATATAGTAGCACTATTTTAAGCTTCAATTCTACTTTAATTTCCACATGACATTTTTTCTGATTTATAATATGAAGCCCTGAATAAACCTCTTTTTAACCTATTTCTAGTAGTAATTTTTGCATAATTTATATGAACTGTATTCCATAAGCTGTTATCTTCCTATCCTTCCTTTGTCCCCTCATTGTCGTATTTCTCTTTTCTAGCAGGATGTTGAATTTAGTAAAGTCAAAATGACATTCCCTCACTGTTGTAGCACCAGTCAAGTTTTACCATCGTGTGACCACCATTCATCATTAACTCCTTCATTCCTTTATTTATTGCCAAATAAAAATGTATGGAGTGGTAGTGCTGCACAAGTAATAAGTGGAAATGTGGAATATAAAGGAAATTAATATATTTGAAAACCACATAACTGCTGTTCTTCTCAAAAAGTCTATAGAATTGCATAAATCCATATCATTTTTTATCCCTCTGGATAAATCAGCATCATTTTTATCCCTACTTGGAATACAGACTCTGATTTGTATACTATCTTACACGAATTCAAGAGGAAGAGTCATAATATCTTAAATTACAATAATCAGTTGGTAATCTATTACAGAATTGCCTGCAGGAAAGTAATGTTCTGTGCAGCTTGCTCAGTGGAGGGTGTGAGCTGAAGTCAACTTAGAGATACTATCTAAGAAGTGCAGAATTTGGACTGCTCCTAGACTTGAAAATGTTTTCAAATACAAATGCTGACAGGAATATAGTCTTGGGTTTGTTTGTTTTCTTTTTTTCATTTAGGTTTTCTTTATTCTCAGGGTTTGTTTCCATCTTTCCATCTTTGTGGTGTTTGCTTAGAGACACCTCAAACAAATTCTTTGCTGTCACAGGACTTAATGAGAGTATATCTCTTGGTTTCTCATGTTTGTTATAAGATAAGAGCACAGTCACTATTTTATTTTGAGGCAGAGAAAAATATGGGTAATTCATTACTATAATAAAAATAAAATTAAGTGTATGAAGTATATGATTCTCAAGCAGAGCAATTGAGTTTTTGTCTTCTTTGTCTACCTTCCACCTTGGGCCCCATATCCTCAGTGTATACATGTAGAGGGGCAGATGAGTATGCACACTTATGCACACACATGCCCCAAATTTAACATCAATGTCTGCTTATTTGAATGAAGGATTGAGGAAATTAATTTAAAACACACTACATGGTTCTAAATTGCCTTGCAATCAAGATATGTCAATCAACTGGCAGAATGGGAGAAATATCAATGGGAGAATCACTTTTTTTAAACAGATCTAACTGTGAATCAACAAGTCTGGTTGAAACTATTTTCTCTACTACGTAAAACCTGTACTATGGAGTCATTCCATTTGTATCTCTGATTACTTTTCTCTGGTGTCTTATGCATTTGTGTCTATTGATCTTTCCCATTCTGATTCCCTCTACTTCCTTCTCATTCTATACCTGTTATAGACCTAAAAGCATACACTGAATGAAAACACATTATTGCTGTATCAATTAGATACAAAGATATGATTAATTTACATATCTAGTAACTTTCTTAATTTGCTTTATCAATTACAGGTATATTGGAAGCAAAAACAGAAATAATCATATATTTTTATGCTTACCACAAAATAAGGCAAGAGAACCAGAAAATACTGGGTATACTTTTTCTCCATCATTAAGCCAAAATGAAATATGCTATATAGCATAAACTGTAATAGAAAAAAAGAAATATAATTCATCAATATTTATGAAATAAATGTAGATGGCTCTCAATAGAGAATTCATTTTAAAACTATGTATTAATTCAATAATTTTACTTTAAAGATTTGATTAATGGTTTTGGGGGTTTGTTTGTTTAAAGGCAGGGTCTCTGTTGCCAAGGCGAGAGTGCAGTGGCGCAATCTCAGCTCACTGCAGCTGGACCTCCCAGGTTCAAGTGATCCTCCCTCCTCAGCCTCCCAAGTAGCTGGATTACAGGTGCATGCACCACACCCAGCTAATTTTTGTATTTTAAAAGAGATGGGGTTTCACCATGTTGGTCAGGATTACATGTGTCAGCCACCCTGCCCAGCAGATTAAAATAGATTACAAATGTTTAAGAGCATTATAATTTAAAGTACTAAGGAGCTTATTAACACATTTTAATTTAATTTAATTAGACTTACAAACGGAAATGCTCCTTATAGATAGATAGATAATTTTTTATAATTAGAAAACAAATGATAAAGGTATTAAAGAGTTTTAAATGGACATAAACAATTTTGATAGCATATTTTATTATCAAGTTTACCTTTATTTTCTGTAAGCATCTAATTTTAAATTTTCTGACTCTTCAGTAATTTAAGAAGGGAAATTGTTCTCAACGAATTTCTTGAGAATCAACATCTATACATCATAAAATGTCCTTATAATTTAATAGAAATTATTCTTCACTAGTGAAAATCAATTTTTTTAAAAATTAGGAAATAAAAGATTCCCTAAATCATCCACATTATTGAAATAAGGTTACAGGGAAAGAACAGTATTAAATAAAATATTTGTTTGAATATTTTTAATGCTACATACAAGTCTGAGCTAATGAAAAATGGCCTTTAAAATCCAGTTCCTAATTATGAGAGACAAGAATCGCTGTAGTGTATTTCCAAATTCTTACACCCTGTGAAGTCCAGGAGCACCCGACTCAGACACATTGTCAGGGTATAGCCATAGAATATAATATTTATTTGACTGAATGACATGATTTGGCTCTGTGTCCCCACCCAAATCTCATGTGTTGTGGAAGGGACCTGGTGAGAGATAATTGAATCATGGGGGTAGGTCTTTCCACTGCTGTTCTCCTGATAGTGAATAAGGCTCACAAGATCTGATGGATTTATAAATGGGAGTTTATCTTGTTTGCTGCCATGATGTGAGACATGCCTTTCACCTTTCGTCATGATTGTGAGATCCTCCCAGCCATGTGGAACTCTAAGTGCATTAAACCTCTTTCCTTTGTAAATTGCCGAGTCTCAAGTATGTCTTTATCAGCAGCATGAAATGGACTAATACACTGAATATGCAAACAATATTTAGAAAGGAGAGAAAAAAATTCTGATCAACAGATATTTGCCATTGAACTGTGAACTTAGGTTTAATATTGTTAGGAAACTAGTGATGGTTTTTATTATAGAGCTAATGAGGGAAAAAAATTTAAAAACCTTCTTTACATGTTCACATATTTTGCTTATCATTTTTATTATGACATTCAATGAGAGCACATCATTAATTATCACATAGAATTTGTGCCATTGGTAGCCCTCACCAATGACTCACCTAGAAGCTGTAGCAATCTTGGTTTGCAACGCTGTCCAGTTGTAGTTGACAAACTGAAGTTTGCCACAATCTTGTCAAGTTGCAGTCGTTTTCTTTTTAGTTGCAGCAATCTTTTGAATATTGTTTTCTCTTCTATCGGCTAGCCTGGGTTTTTATTATTAGATGATCTTGAGGAAAATATAACCAAAATATCATGAAGCACTCTATCAATTTTAATAAAACTAGTGTTGTTATAGACAGAAGACAATGAATCAAAGTTTCTTCAGTTCAGTAATTAATAAGTAAATATTTTCGTTTTTATTACATTTTACCATGAGAAAATCTAATTTCCTAATACTTACATGCACGATTGTCTCCAGACTCAAATCACATTTTCTCTTGCATCATATTTGACATTGTCTTTAAGAATTTCTTAAATTCAGGGGTCAAGACCTGAAATATTGATTAATGTAATAATTTAATATTATGCTAATGACCAAAATTATTTCCATGATAAATTTAAAATTTCAAAGTAAATACTGCTACTAAAATCTTATTTTTATTGAACGATTCCAACTTTTGAAAGCCTTTTTTGCTTACAACAGATTTGAGTTACTATATAGCATTAACATATTCATAGCATGTGATGTTTCAATATGAATTATAGATCTAGATTATGAGAACACACTTAGTCTGAAAATGTACATATTTTCTATGAGTAATTTTTAAAGACTTATGTCATTTTCACTTCATAAATTGTTAAATTTTAGATATTTACATTTTTTTGATAGAATTACTAAAATGTTTTCCTCAGGTATTTATGTTAGATAAATACTTATTTATTGTGTTTATAGTCATATAATTCTGCAATCATCCTAAATTATGCTCATGCTCTTTAAAAATAAATTTTGTTTTTTAATCTTCTTAGTGGAGCTTTCACTATCATCAAGTATTAATAGCAAGGTGAAAGAAAGGAGGGGTTTTTTTGGCTTTGGTTTTCATTTTTGTACACACTTTGGTTGAAGAATGAAAATAGTTAACAGATAAAGTAACTCCTAAAACTCCTTAACATATTAATTATAATTTATTAGGATTTGTGTTAAATACCAAAAAATTAAAGCAATTTAAAATTCATTATTAGATACACTCTTCCATGCACGTTTCACCTGGAAATGTGATAGGAAATGATACTGCATACTTTATAGATTTGTTGTGACCATTAAATAATTTTCACTATATTGTGGAGCCCTGAAAGTTCCTAACTCATGGCCTACTCTTGGCTAAGTTCTATTTCCCATGCAATTTAATCTAACCTAATGAAACACCAATCTATTCAGCATTATTTGTTAGATTAATATAAAAATTTACATTATAAATTCTGTATTCCAAGTAACTTCTATATGCACAGATATATTTTATTTAAAACTGATTATTTTAAATAGTATCACATTCTTTATAATTATTCGTTTTGCAAAATTTTATCATTTAATCCATCCATAAATATGAAAGGTAATTTGTTTTTGTGTTCACTGTCTTATATAGGCAAAATTGCTTTTGCAAATTACTATCTGGTGTTTAACATAGTACCTGACAGAAAATGACTGCTCAAGAAATTTTTGCTAAGGAAATAAGAGATTCAATTCTAAATAAATGAGTTATTAGTAAGGATTTGAGGATATCACACTGTCCTCTATTACTTCTTCTTCTTTCTTTTTTTTTTTTTTTTTTTTTTTTTTTTTTTTTTTTT
>NW_022436968.1:7874846-7900722 GCF_009761245.1 Sapajus apella | reverse complement strand
TTTTTTTTTTTTTTTTTTTTTTTTTTTTTTTGAGAAGGAGTCTTCCTCTCACTCTCTAGCCCAGGCTGGAGTGCAGTGGCACAATCTTGGCTCATTGCAACCTCTGCCTCCCAGGTTCAAGAAATTCTCCTGCCTCCAACTCCTGAATAGCTGGAATTACAGGTGCCCACCACTGCACCCGGCTAAGTTTTGTGTTTTTAGTAGAGACGGGATTTCGCCATGTTGCCCAGGTTGGTCTCGAACTCCTGAACTTGGGTGATCCGCCCACCTCTGCCTCCCAAAGGGCTGGGATTACAAGCATGAGCCACTGTGCCTGGCCTCTATTACTTATTTAATAATCACCAAAACGTCCCTTAGTATGCATGAAGACAGACAGTAACAAATTACTGCAGGAAACTCAACTATATTTTTCCCTAAATATATAGAAGCCAATAAAGCAGATCCCATATTTCTGAAGTTATCACAGTTTTCCATCTAGAACTTAAAAAATAATCTATATTAGAAAAGTTACAAAAATATCCCAAACAAGCTAAGCATAGCAACTCTTTTTTTTCAGATATATTTTGTCCTAATATTTGTTTATAATTTTGTTACAAATATTTGTTTTTATTTATTAGATGGAGAAATTTACATCAATTTTCATTTTTTCAGGATGGTGGAGACAGTGAGTAGTCTAGCTGAATATTTTATTTAAGTACATTTTAAAGAACTAAAGTATGGCAAAAAAGCCTTTTGAATTAAACTATAGTTTAATCTTACTTTGATTAACTTTATTAATTTATTATAATGCATGATTATTATTAGTAAAGTATCTATTTTCCTTGACGATATGGTTTCATAACTGATTTATCTTTGCATCCTTGGTGACTGACAGTTAATAAAAGTTTACCATATATGAATGACTAAATGGATTAAAACATAAACCAGTAAATTACTTTAGGATCCTGAAGTCACAATCAAGAACACTGATCATAACTACTAATTGTCATCTATTTCATTAAAAAGTTTTAGATAGTGTTTGAAAATGTATTGACAATGAAAACTGTGGGGGTGTTTCTTATATCTACATGTCTACTTTCTTACAAAATAAAATCCTGAAAACGATTCAATTTTGAAGTTTGTGATTGCTTAGATGTTAAATAAACAGTAGTTTTCAGTACTGCATTTGGAAGACATAAAGGTTAAGCCAAATTTGAGACATTGTAGTACATATTTAAGATGTTAGTAGTTCACATTTTTCTGTATAAAAGCATATATATTTAAATATACTAGTAACATAAATAAATGTATTCTATTTAAAAATCAGATATGTTTTACAAAATTATTTTTTATGATTTATATATTAGTCAGTATTAAACTACCTTCAATATGCACATGAACTCCAAATTTTGAGGGGGAAACTGCTTCAAAAATCTTGTTTGAAGTTTTTCCAAAACCAACACATTTGAAAAACATTTCATCCAACATTACCATTATTTTTGTTGCTTATCTAATAGACCTCAAAATCAGAGTTCCAAAAAGTATCTTAATGAAATATCTCTTAGTGGTAACTAAATCATCCTGACATCAATAATTAAAAAGTATTCAACTCACAAAATATTTATTAATGCAAATATTTTCACTTTTGTAGCTTTCCTTCTTTACCCTATTCCCTAATGATCTGGAAAATGTGCTACTAGGAATAAGGTTGTGTTTTTCACTGTGTAAACTTATGTACCTGTACTCCTAATCAAGGGGACTGGAGTATGACCCCTGTATTTGTCAAACATGGAGCAGCAAGTGTAGGTAGCAGCCACTCAAACACATAGTGGACACCTGTACATTCTATAAGATCCAGCAATGACCAATTCATTTGGTAGTGCAATTCACTTGAGTCATCTACTTTGCAAAGGACCTAGTAAAGTTTCCTTGCCAGCAGACACATGTGGTGAGTGGTAGTTATGGAGGACTCATCCCTTTCATCAAGAAGTCTCAAGTTCCATAATAGATGAATCATGGAAAGGCATGTGCATAATGCCATTGCAAATACAGGTGAAAGTCAACTTAGATAGACTTTCATACTGGGAGATGAAATGATGAATTTGTTCTCAGGAGAAATATGTTTAAGTGGAATCCTTGGTTTTAGCTCATTGGGTTCTCTGCATACTGCTTTCAATTAGCTGATTCAGCAAGTACTTTTCTCCATATATTTAGCTTTTTAAAAATATATCTTCACTAAGATACGATTGACACTAATTGACTAAAGCTGTTAAGCAAATCATTTTTAATCTCTTTCAGAGCTTGTTAAATTATTTACTGATAATTTTACCACATGTCACATCATGAAATATAATAATTTGCATTTAATTTTGAGGCGAGACCAAGCAAATAATGAAAAGAGGTCAAGTTAAGTGATTAAGCCTGCCAGAGGATTTTTCCATGTATGCTAAGGTTTGTTTAGTAGGAAAATACTTCAGAGTTGTGAAAGCGCTAATTTATACTGTTAAGTAAATTTGCAATCACATTGGTACTGCTAGTAGTTACTGACATTTTCTCTTCGAGAGTGGCTAGTCTCATAGTTCCTATGAGTACTATTTTATTTTCCTTTTTCAAAATTAAACAAAGTGGTTTATTACTAGAAATGAGATACTTTTTAGTATACAATAAGAATTTTAAAAGCCATTTATTTCTCAATGTTTTCTGTGCTTTAGCTCCCAACATCTTCAACATTAAAATAAAAATGATGTATTTCATCACAAAAAGAACTGTGAACAATGAAAAATGTCTTAAAACCTGAAACAACTTTTGAAATATTACTGCCTAGTCACTCAAGAATGTATGTAACTTACCATTCTGATTTCATTTCTTAATATAGCATACATCTACTGTCCAAGACAATTTTTCCAAATACTTAAATTTTAAGAGGGCAATCTTCTTGACATACTATAGTGTAAAAGCATGTTTTATTGTACATAAGCATTAGAAACCAATGTGACTTAATCAATATTTATAGGAACACAAAAAAACATAAATTCTGCACATGAATAACTCTGCACATAGGCCTTTCAAGCTTATTTTTTATTTTCTAAAATGCGTATTATTCCCATACATACTTTCTATTAATTTATGTTTCATTATTATAATTCTTATTTTTCACTGAGTCACCTAGCCCTAGTATTGAAAGTGTATGTTCACTCCAATATTAAGAAAAATAATAACTTAATCTTTTATTTCTGTAGTTTTGAAATACCTTAGATTTTTCTATACTCTGTTTCTCATTTATGTATCCAGTCACTATAAAGTTGGCTAACAGAAGTACTTTCTACACATATTTAATTTGCCATAAGTTTCGCCAATCAGAACTTTGTGTTAGCAAAGTTGACCTGTGCCCTATATATTACATTACATGTTTTCCCTTTCTTATGGCGTATTACACAAGCTACATATCTCTGGAATCAAAACAAGGAGTAAACACTCTTCTGCAATCTCAATGTTCCAAACTTCATGGAAAATGGAAACTTATTTCAATCATTCTACACAATCTAAGAAATGTCAAAGTGCAAGAGCCTGGTTAACTTCTACTTTTCTCACTGCTTATTTTTGGAAAACCTAAGTCTTTGTGCTAGAATTGCTGTTGCAAATTACTATCTTTACTTCTAATAGAGTCTTCTTATCTTTTATTTTTTTAGAGACAGGATGTCACTCTTTGCCCTGGCTGAAGTGCAGTGGTACGATCATAGTTCACTGGTGACTTGCACTCCTGGTCTCAGGAGTTCACTTTGGTTCCCCAAATTGTTGGGATTACAGGCATAAATTCCTGCACCTGGCCTCCAATAAAATATAAAAATAAATACCAATGTAAGGTTTTAGTGCCCACTCCAACCTAGCTTGGAATGGCATTAACACTTTTTTTTTTTTTTTTGAGACAAGAGTCTCACTCTTGTCACCAGGCTGGAACACAGTGGCATGATCTCAGCTCACTGCAACTTCCGCCTCCCAGATTCAAGCAATTCTCCTGCTTCAGCCTCCTGAGTAGCTGGGGACTATAGGTGACTGCCACCATGCCCAGCTAATTTTTGTATTTTTAGTAGAGACAGGGTTTCTTCATGTTGCTCAGGCTGTTCTTGAACTCCTGACCTCAGGTGACCTGTCAGCCTCAGCCTCCCAAAGTTCTGGGATTACAGATGTGAGCCACTGCACCCAGCCCACACTTTTTACTGTGAAAAGCAATTAGTAAAACAAAACATAAAGAAGCTTCACTTTCCTGAAGACCTGTTACTGATATAAGAAACTCCAATTATATGTCCTCTTTAGGAGGTCACTTGAGTCATGTATCATTTTTTAAGCTATTGAGTGAGCAGGTGCCAAATCATGTTGCAGTACACAGCAGCGCCCTCAAGGTATGAGGTTGTGGGCCACCTGCACCAGAGTCACCCCCAAAGCTTACTGAAAATGTTAAGTAAGTTTTAGGGTGGCCAGGCCCCACCAAAGACCCTCTGGAATAGTACTTTTTGAAGAATAATTCAGTATTCTGCGTGTTTAGTAGGTACCCAAGTACATTCTTGGCCTGTTAAACTTGGGGAAGCACAATATGAATACTTCATCCTCACTGAGCCATGACAAAACCTGAACACACTTGTATTTTACTGTTTCTAGGTACTGGCCTGACGATTTTAAAAGGAACCATAAGTTTAAATCAAGCCAATGTTCTGTAATGTTCCCAGGCATAATTAATGTCAGAACTCCCAGAGCAAGTTATTCAAATATCTATTCTAAAACATATCATATAATCTTATAATTATTTCTTTATGTGTCTGTGCGTGAGATTGTGAGCAGAGTAAGAATAGGGCAGGCAGCATATTCATCTCCATGGCTACACACCCTAGCAAAGTGACTGCATAAAGGCATACAGAAAGCGTTTTTAAAGTAGATGACTTATAAAATAAATTTAATCAAGTTGAAGAAGCCTGATGTTTTTAGTTATTCCTAACCCTTTCAAGCCTAGCATAATTTTTTGAGTCATTAAAAAAGGCCATTGCCTCCACTCTACTCCAAAAATTTCTGATTCAGTTCATCTTGCTTGGGGCCCAGAAATAAGCATTTTTTTTCGTTTCCCAGGTGATTTTAATATATAGCTAGGGTTGAGGATACCTGACAGAGGTAGAAGAATCATGTGGCAGGCAGAATAATAGGCACAAACCTTTCCATAACCTATTCCCCAGAATCTTTGATTACAGCTATGAGTTAGGTTACAGATCTTAAAATAGAACGATTGACCTAGATTATCTTGAATTATCCAGGTTAGCCTCAGCTAATAACTTGAGTTCTTAAAAGAAGAAAAGAAAGGGCGAGAGGTCAGAGACATGTAGTACAAGAGGAAGCAGAAAAGATGGAAACACAAGAAAGAGTTCATTTCTTGTTGCTGGCTCTGCTGTAGGAGCCCATACACAAGGACTAGAAAAACGCCTCTAGCCAGCAAGGAAATGGAAACTTCAGTCCTACAACCATATGGAATTGAATTCTGTCAACGACCTGAATGAGCCTGGAAGCAGATTATCCCCCAGAGTCTATAAAAAGGAATGCAGCCCTGCCATTACTTTGATTTTGACCTTGCAACATCTGAAACAAACCAGCCAAGCCAACAGAACTGACCAATAGAACTGTGAGACAGATAGTAAATGAGTGTTGTTTTAAGCTACTAAATTTATGGTCATTTGTTACAGCTAGGTTAGAAAACTAATAAAAATCCTTACCTGACAAAAATTACATTTTTTTTCCATCAAACCAAAGTAGTAACTCTGCTTCCCACTAGCCAGTCATTCCTCTTAACCTTATAGTACATTCATTCTCCAGCAAGACAATCCCATTAGCTAGAAGTGTTTCTCCCAAGCTGCTTCTAAATTGCTGTGTAATTTTAAGAAAATCAATTCAACTATTTTCTGCTTGGTTTATTCAACTAGAAAATGAGTATAAAACTTGATCGTTAATTGATCTTCCTGTTTTCTATTGCATACTTATTAGAAGACATACACTAAAGTCGCAGAAACATATCTTCAACTCCAGTTCTTATACACTTAAACTCTCTAAACTGATTTTCTGACCTAAAATGCGCATTAAAGTTGTGGCTGTTTTTAGAAGGTTAATGTGACTCGTAAATGAGATAATGCCAATCTATATCTGACTAAATCAATGTTGCCTATAACTTTTATGACTATAGCTCATCTTGTCAGATTATTTCAAGTGTTAAATTACATGATAGATATAAAAAACTTGCTTCATAATAAATACACAATAAACATTAGCTATTGCTGTTTTCTATATCCCTTGATAATTCTTTTAGTCATGGCAATAATAATGTTGATTGAACAAACCAGATAAACTCAGCATGCACACTTAAGTGACTTGGCCAAAGTCACAAAGATACTTAGGTCTGATTTCAAGTTCAGAACTCAGGTTCTCTGACCCTAAATTTCTACCCTTTGCCCTGTATCATACTGACTTAGACAATGGAGTTACTTATTTGCATAAAGTGAAGGACACATTTCTATTTAGCTTATTCAGTTATTTTGCTTAACCACCAGTTTTCTCATTACATTTCACTTGTACTCATCAAACACATTTATACTTTTTCCCAATGATTCCTTCATTCCATTCCTCTTCTTAGCATCATATTTGACTTTTTTAAAAAGCTTACATTAATAAATGGCTTGAAAACTCATACTTGCCATTCTGGCAAGGGACCAAAATAAAAACACATGCATTGTCTCATTTTCTAGCACTTTAAAAAATGTGCTTTAAATGAAGAAAATTTCTACTGGAAATTAAATTTGTCTTCCTGCCCTATTTATTGAGCATCTACTTTTACCTACTTTGGTAGGGTGAAGGAAGTGAGATATATGTTAAGATTTCTGCCTTCAATAAAAGTATTTATCAAGTTGGAGAATGGAAATCTACTGTTTTTAGAGGCTTATTTTATTGATTTTTAAACATCTTATATAGAACTCATTCACAAGGTTCTAACAAGAGATGATTTTATCAACATTTATAACAGGAAGTCAGCAGTCTTCCTCAGTCCTACCTCTGTCATTCACTGGGGCCAGGCACATTCCATGCCTTTCCAGGTGTTTTCCTACTCATCAAACAAAGCATGAGAGTAAAAAGTTTAAGTCTTGGGTGAGAGTTCAAAATTTACATGAAAATTAAAAAAAGGTTGTTATGTAAAAACGGTTTTTACTCCAAGTAAACTAAAGCCAAAATACCCTTAAAACCAAATCTCTCCTGACACTGTTCTGTTTTTGTTTTTGTTTTTCCTGTGGCTCAGGAAGACTTTTCGTATGTCTCCTATTACCTAATAGCTCAAGGGAAAAAGCAGACCACTTGGCTAGATAATTTTTCTCTCATTGCATGAGAATCCAGGGAAAAGATATCTAGGCCAAAAAAAAAAAAAAAAAAAGAAAAGAAAAAAAATCACTAATTTTGCTCTCACCTTTTCATATACTGCCTCTTTTTAGAGCTATTCTTACTTTTGAAATTCCATTTGAGGGTTGCCTAGTTGTCTCTTCTCCATTGCAGAAAGTCCAAATTAGAAAATAAAACACATACCTTCATTAGCCCCCTTGCCAGATGTCTCAGAATGGAATCTGGGAAGTTCATGTACCCTAAGCTAAACCTGTTACTATCATCATTGGAACAGCCTTAATGCTTGTAGGACTAGAAATTAACATTTTCTGAATTTTGGCTACATTGAGTTTTTATCTTGTTTGCATTTAAGAGGAAGTCACTAAGCCAAGACTTTTAAATATACAGAGTAACAAAAACTGTGAGACACATTTAGAAATGATTCAACAATGCCTAAACTCAACAAGGTAATAGAAAAAAAGAAAATTATTACATGTAACCCATTAACTTCCTCTGGGTGACCTGGTATATAAACTGCCAATTTTTAAAAGTCATTAAAAACTCTCACGAAAACTTCTAACAAGTATTTTATTTTCGAAGAGATGCTTATATTTAATTATAACTATTAAAATCTGCATTAAAATGCATATATAAGAAAGCATATACTGTTAATATTTTCTCATTGGTTAATGACACAGTTTTCCTTTTCTAGAGAGAGATTGAAATTTTAAAAGTAGTATCCAACTGGTATTTAATAATTCACATCGTTGAGGGATGAGGTCTAATACCAGTTACAAGCAGAAACAGCAGTTGTATTGGTTATAAACGTGAGTTAAATTTTTTTTTTTGAAATGGAGTTTTGCTCTTGTTGCCTAGGTGGGAGTGCAATGGCAAGATCTCAGCTCACTGAAAACCTCTGCTTCCCAGGTTCAAGTGATTCTCCTGCCTCAGACTCAGGAGTAGCTGGGGTTACAGGCATGTGCCACCACGCCCAGCTACTTTTGTATTTTTAGTAGAGACAGTGTTTCTCCATGTTGGTCAAGCTGGTCTCGAACTCCCGACCTCAGTTGATCCGCCCGCCTCGGCCTTCCAAAATGCTAGGATTATAGACGTGAGCCACTGAGCCCAGCTAGACTTCTTGTTTTTAAAATCCGACTCAGTTACACACTAGCAAATTAAACGACTTCTTTAAGAATCATTTTCTTGTCTGCAAAATAAATCCTAAACCAGAAAGCTATTGTAAAAATAAACTTAGATGATATGAACTTCTTAGAGCTCACTCAGTATTACTTATTATAATACCACATTAAAATTTTATAAATATAAATAAGCTTATTATATGTTTTCATTTATTTGCCATAATTTCAATCGTACTGTATGTGGAAAACTAACGCTGTATTTTAAGGTGGTGGTCACATGCATCTTGTGTTTTTTTATCTTCTGCAGAAATAATATAGTCATTTATTCTGCCATTTAAGTAGTTGTGAAAATATCAGATAAAGTGAATTCTAAGTATATTCCTTGATAGGATGTCAATGTAGTTAATATGACTGAAAAATTACTAAGACTGAACTTATATATAATCCAAAGCTCTAGCAAATCTTTATAACGTTGTAATCAGATGTTGACTTCTTAAAGAATATAATGTTAAGCCAGTTAAAAATAGGATGTAAAACCCGCCAAATTTTACTTTAATTTTTTGTTTGTATAATAAGGGGTATAAGTGCAGTTTTATTGCATAGTGTGAAGGCTGGGCTTTTAGTGTAACTGTCACCTGAATGATATACATTGTACCCATTAAATAATTTCTTATCCTACAACTGTGCTCCAATCCTCCCACCCTTCTAAATCACTAATGTTTACTATTCCACACTCTATGTCTTTGTGTATACATTATTTAGCTCCCACTTATAAGTCAGAACGTGCAGTGTTTGACTTTTTGAGCTGTTTCACTTAAGATAGTTTCATTTGGCTATCACACCCTTCACTAACACCATACTGGATCAACAAAGGAAAACATTGACTTTATGCTTACTTGCTTATTTAATGAACATTCCAGATTGAACAGTTGAATAGCTATTGAAGAGAGATAATTTTGTGATTAAGTTTGGGATTTCACTTTAGACTCTAAAGTACTTACTCACGGGACTAATTTTCCCATTGTGGGCATAATTAGGCATTTTCCGGTGATTTGGGTCACCTTCTTTTTATGTGAAAGAGGCAAGCTGCCAAATCTCAGCCCAATTAGTAAAAGGTGGAAGGGATCCTGAAAAAAATGCTTTGTACTTGATGGAACACTCTCCCTCCAGGAGATCTAATATGGAAAGAATTAATTGCTCAAAGAGAACAGAAGCAAAAAACATCTTTCCAGCTCTTTGGAATAAGAGATTTATACCTATTTTCCTTCCACAAAGTCAGGAGTCAAATACTATATGAAAACATGTTTTGTTTTGTTTTTCCTACCAACAATATAATCAGAAAATATATAATTCTGCTGGAATTTTAAGTTGCATAGCAGCCCATGAACAAAGTTATGATATTCTTGTTACATTGAGCTTTCCAATCATTCTCAAAATAAAGTTTATATGGCACCTACTAGCACATTCCATTTTTTTTTTTTTTTGAGACGGAATTTTGCTCTTGTTACCCAGGCTGGAGTGCAATGGCGTGATCTCGGCTCACCGCAAACTCCGTCTCCTGGGTTCAAGCCATTCTCCTGCCTCAGCATCCCGAGTAGCTGGGACTACAGGCATGCGCCACCATGCCCAGCTAATTTTTGTATTTTTAGTAGAGACGGGGTTTCACGATGTTGACCAGGATGGTCTCAATCTATTGACCTCGTGATCCACCCGTCTCGGCCTCCCAAAGTGCTGGGATTACAGGCGTGAGCCACTGTGTCCGGCCACATTCCATTTTTTAGGAGGTAGAGGAACTCTGTTGATACTGTCTGTATAGCACATCTTATTTCCCCTAATAAAATGAGCCTTTTTCTGATACAGAATCCATTCTGTCTGGTTCAAATGAGACCTCCCTTTTGACCACTGAATTAGGAACTGGTTGAAAACTGGTCAGACTAGCACAATTCTCTGATTAAATTTAGCTTGGCCATGGACATGTGTGGTCCAAGCGACACCACTGGAACTCTCCCTGGGACATTTATATTGTTATTAGGGAAGCTTTCTTCTTTCTGCTGGGGTTGCAAAGCAAGTAGGGCATGAATACCAGACTATTCTCATGCGTCCTTCCTATCATACAGAGAAAAAGTTCAAAAATGAAGTCAAGTACAATCAGCTGAGAGCTGAGGATTGCTGGAGAATCCAACAATATTGGAGCCCTTTAATTTGCCATATTTGAAGACAGATTCAATTCTAGAATTTCTCATCAAAGTAGCCATTAAATTACTTTTTACGCATAACTGATTTATTTGGAACTGTGTAGCGGAATAATCACTATATGTGGAATAAGAAGGATCTGTTTTGCATCCTGATTATGATTGAATGCCCTGAATATTTTTATGTTAGTCACTTTGCTGGGTCTTCATTTCCTGACCGTAAAAGGAGATGGCTTTAAGTATATTTTCATCTTGTAATCTAGATATTTACATTGTGTTCTTTTTCACAAAATAAGAACATCATTGTTTATACTTAAAACACATTCCATGCCCAGGCAATAGGGGTTCAAAACTAACTTTTTTATCCAAATACATCTCTAAAGTACTTTTTAAAAATATGAAACAGATTTAGCAGTATATGTTCTTGCATAACATACTATGAATGCATATCTATGGTGAGGTATTAATACTCTGCCCAAAAAGTAAACACAACTCTTAGATGAAAACATAGGAATAAATTTTTGTCACCTTGGGTTAGGCAATGGCTTTATAGTTATGACATTGAAAGCAAAAGTGATTTAAAAAATAGGTAAATTAGATGACATCTAAATTATAATCTTTGTGTTCAAATTATACTATTAAGAAAATGAAGAGACACACAGAATGAAAGAAAAAATTTGCAAATCACATATTTGGAAGTGATTTGCAATTATATTTGCAAATACATATCTAGAATATACAAATAAAGCTTACTGCTCAATAATTAAAAGAAAAAATATCCAATTAAAAAATGGGCAGAGTAGATATGGAGTCAACTTAAGCATCCATCAGCAGGTGAATGGATAAAGAAAATATGGTGTAGACACAAAACAGAATAAGATTCAGCCATAAAAAAAAGAATGAAATCTTGTGGCATCGTGGATAAGCTGGAGGAACATTATGTTATGTGAAATAAGCCCGAAAAAGAAAGATAAATACTGTGTGTTCTCACTCATATACAGAAGCTGAAAAAGGTGATCTCATAAAAGTAGAGTAGAATGGTAATTACTGGAGTCTAGGATGCGTAACAGAGAGAGAGTGATATGAAGAGGATGATAAAAGGGTACAAAACTACAGCTAGACAGGAGGAATAAGCTCTGGTGTTCTATAGACTGTGGAGTGAATACAGTTAAAAACAATTTATATTTTCAAAAAGCTAGAAGAAAAGATTTTGAATGCTTTGAACACAAAGAAATAATAAAAAGTCTGAGGTGATTGATATGCTAATACCCCAAATTTGATCACTACACATTGTGTGTATTGAAATATCACCCCATAAAATAAGTACAATTATTATGTGTCAATTTTTTTAAATTGATGGGCAAAGGATCTAACAAATACTCAATAAGGTCCTGAAAGGATGTTCAATATTCTTAGTCATTAGGAAAATGCAATCCCAAACCATAATAAAATACCACTTCATAGAGACTAGGATAGCTATAATAAAAAAGATAGACAATAACAAGTGTGAGAAAGAATATGGGAAATTATAACCATCATACATTGCTTATAGGAATGTAAAATAGTGTAACCAGCTTGGAAAACACCTTAGTAGTTTTTCTCAATGTTAAGCATAAAGTTACTATATGACTCAGCAATTCCACCTTTAGGTCTAAACTCAAGAGAAATAAAAACATATATCCAAACAAACACTTGCACATGAATATTCTTAGCATCATTTATAATAATTAAAGGTGGAAACAACTCAAATATTCATTAATTTGTAAACAGATAAACAAAATATGATATGTTCCTAAAATGGAATATTATTTGGCAATAAGAAGAAAGGAGTACTTAATACATGCTAACTACTGCATGAACAAACCTTATAAACATTATGCGAGGTGGAAAAAGACAGTTAAAAAAAAAAAGAACCATATTATATGATTCCCATTTATATGAAGTAACCAGAATAGGCAAAGCTATAGAGATAGAAGATACATTAGGGGTTACCTCAAACTCCGGGAGAGTGCCAATGAAGAGTGATTGCTAACGGGTACAGATTTTTTTCAGGATGATAATGTGTTCTTAAATGATAGTTGTACTACCTTGGGAATATATAGAAACCATTGAATTTCTGGGCACGGTGACTCACGCCTGTAATCCCAGTATTTTGGGAGGCCTAGGCCGGCTGTTCATGAGGTCAACAGATAGAGACTATCCTGGCCAACATGGTGAAACCCTACCTCTACTAAAAACAGAAAAATTATTTGGGCATGGTGGCGCACACCTGTAGTCCCAGCTACTCAGGAGGCTGAGGCAGGAGAATCGCTTGAACCTGGGAAACAGAGGTTGCAGTGAGCCAAGATCACGCCACTGCACTCCAGCCTGGGTGAGAGAATAAGATTCTATCTCAAACAAAAACAAAACGAACAAACAAGCAAACAAAAAATTGAACTGTATTCTGTTTTGCTTTGTATTTTAGACTCAGAGGATACATGTGCAGGATTGTTACATGGGTGTATTGTGTAATGCTGAGGTTTGGATTTCTAATGATCCTATTGCCCAAGTAGCAAACAGTGAATTGTACACTTTAAGTGGGTGTTCTTGTAAACTGTGTGGTATATAATTTATAGCTTAGTAAAGCTGTTTTTAAAAAAGTAAATGCCAAAATGGCATGTGTATCTAAGGAAAGACTTAAAGCTGATCAAAACACTTAGTCTTCTCTCTCACCTCTCCTGTCTTCTTTTGTTAAGAGATAGATGATATTCACATTGACCAAAGACACTACCTCGCTAACACAGCATATCATGCATGTAAACTCTGAATTGTTCCTTCAATTTGATAGATTATTTCATGTTCAAGAACAAATTAATTCTATTTTATATGTATAGAGCTGTTTTGACTTCTAAAATATACATTTTTCTTGAAATTTATTTTCAACAACTAATTTTTAACTCATGCACAAAATATTGATCTTTTCTTTGATAAATACATTTTATTTTATAAAAACTAACTATTGTACATAGTTGAGACAAAAGATACATATATATATGTATATATGTACCCATATATATACGTACTTAGAAAATTTCCCTTCATTTTAGATAGGATCTATAATTGTTTATCTTTTTCTCTTGTCAGTGATTTCACTTTACAGATTTTAATTTCTTATAGGAGTGGAGCACTGATAACTTACATATAAAAATGTAGATATATTATTATATTTGTGATTTGTGACATTTTATTGCAAACGGCAACATCAAAGATGCCAGAGAAATATTAGCAAGAAAAAATGAGAACATGTTGAACTTCGGTTTGTTTTTGGAACTTAACCTAGGTTAGAAATTTTATACCCTAACTATATTCCTTCCATGGAGCTATTACAAGGTGAAATAAAACTAAAGATGGAAAAAAGAAAACAAGAAAAAAGGAAGAAAGAAAGGAAGAAGGGAAGGAAGGAAAGAAGGAAAGAAGGAAGATCAATATGTGTGTCTCAGGTGAATGCACACTTTAAAAAACTCCTGTTATTTTTATTAAAAACAAATAAAATGTTGATATACTAAAATTTGTTTCTCTAGTGTGTCTTATTTCAGATACAACTCCATCTTAGTGCCTTTTAATATCTTAATGTATTTATTCATTCAAATATTTATTTAAAACCTAATATGTTCCAAAAGTTATATTAAGTTCTGGGGATCCAGAAATGCTAAAATTTCTGTTTTCAGAGATTCTTAAAACTTTGTAGGGGTAGATTGATATTTACAAATATAGGTAAGGAAGTATTATAGGTAGTCAATATTTTCTGTGTCTAATTGTTCAGTGGAATGATGCATTTTACATGGAAGAAGTATGTATGTAAGTGTGTGTGAGTGCCTGTGTGTGTGTGAAAGAGAGACATCTACATAGAGAATATGATGCTTATGTGTAGTTTGGGCATGCCAGGTGCTTGAGACATGCAGGATACATCAGGGATGAGAGATGAGGCTTTCTAGTAAGACAGAAGAGCAAATTAATGGTACTCTGTTATATTTAGGAGTTTTGATTTGATGCTCTAGGAAATTTTCATTTTTAATATCTACTCTGATTTACTGGTAGTGGCAGCCAGAACTGCTGCACTGAGCAATGTTAAAATTATTCTAGTCCAGTGAATCAGAAAACGTCTCCTGATTCATTATTGATATTTGCCATGGCAGCATCCTGAGAAGGAATGGCATGCATTCCACATATTTGCTAATGCTGCTGTATGAAATGAGTAATAATTGTAGGAAAATTATGCAGTAATGCCATATAACAAGATTTTCATTTTACAAATATAAAATATGGTGGCATTTGGAGGTGGGGCCTTTGGGAGGTAATTGGGTTTAGATGAAGTGATGGGATTAACACCTTTATATAGAGAGAAACAGGAGATTTTTCTTTCTCTGCATGCATGCACCAAGGAGAGATCATGTGAAGATACAACCTGGAAGAGGGCCCTCACTAAGAATCCAATCATGCTGGCACCCTGATCTAGGACTTCCTGTCTCCAGAAATGTAAGAAATAAATGCTTGTGGTTTAACCCACCGAGTTCATGGCAATTTGTTACAGCAGCCTTAAACTGATACGATGCAGAAAAATAGTTAAACATCAGAGTTATTTTAAAGGGTTTCATGTATAAGGATGTGAGAGCTTAGCAAGTATAAGTAATGTAAGTAGATTCCTGAAATTCAGTCATAGGTATTTGAGTAGGTTTTAATCACTACTATAGAGAATACAGCATAATGAATGGGTGATGGGGAAATATCTGAGTGCAGTTCATACATCTTGAAGAAAAAAGTCCAGGAGCGATTAGCATTTTCTGCACAGTTCTGCAGATAAGCAAAGGAGGGCTTTGAAATAGAAGTTTCACACCCATCGTCATAGGATACAATTGTAGTTAAAAGAAAGGTGACATTTTGTCTGGAAAGGCAGCATATGTATGCTAAAACATGTGTATTGAAATTGAATTACAACATATTTCAAAACATTAGTGTTTAAGGAATTCAAAGTGAGTAAGAAGGTGGATAAAGGGTACAGTTTGCTAGGGACAAACATTTAAAAATACAAAGACATGGGTACAGAAGTGAGTGTGGTTGTATGGCTAGAGGTAAAAGAACAGGCCTGTGAGAAGCTTGAGATTTTTTGGGAAATTAATGAGTGGACACCTGGAAATGTGACTTCAGACATTTTCTAGACAAAGTACCATTAAGCACTCTATGAACCGCTGTAATTTTACACATACCAAACACAGCTTATTTTTAATCATTTACTCCTGTGACTAAGTCTGGGTTATAATTATAAATAGATCTTCCAGTGCAAAAGAAGTTGCACAGGAAGGAGCTCCTTGCTGAATTAAGCTGTGCTTAAGTGAGAACTGCCGCTTAAGAACAACACGTTCCCTGTGAAAAAAGATGGCAAATCCATTTCAGTGAGCCTAACCTTTACCGAGTGCTATTATCAACTCAATTGTATGTTTTTTCCTGTTTCACAAACATGTTCCCAAAAGACTTTTAAAATAGCTTTCTTTCCTGCTAAACTGTTGTGCCAAGCACTTTTTCTGATTTGCAGCCTTAACTGGCCCAGGATGTGTTAAAAAAAAAAAAAAAAGCCCTGTCATGGTTTAATAGACCTTAATAACAACAGCGAAACATTTTCCTAACGTGACTATCCCTCCCTCACTGAATCTTAGCACAGTACATTTTTGTCAAAATATAAAATACCCTGAAGACACTAAAGAAGCAAAAGTATCCTAAAAAGTTACTCTACTATATCAATACATCTAGTGAAAAATCTGTCCACCAAAGTAAGATTTTTGTTTTCCTAACAAAGAGGAAGAAGTCACTACAAAAAATAAGTTTTTTATAAAAGTTACAATCATCTAAAAATTAATTATGTGAAATGATTCCCTAGGTATCTTATAAACACTTTTTTTTGGTAGAATAACCATCCTGAGGTCTGTCTTGGTCATTTCAAAATGAATCCCATGCATTGCTGGAGTATTTTTTCTCAAATTGCAACTTGGTTTGTAGTTTACTCTTCATGTCTGTCTTCCTAGTGAGGCGTTTCCTCACGAAATTCTTTCTGAGGTCGGAGCAAGATAGCTCACGCCTGTAATCCCAGCACTTTGGGAGATCGAGGCGGGCGGATCACAATGTCAAGAGATCCAGACCATCCTGGCCAACATGGCGAAACCCTGTCTCTACTAAAGGTACAAAAAAATAGCGTGGTGTGGAGATCTGCGCCTGCACTCCCAGCTACTTGGGAGGCTGAGGCAGGAGAATCGCTTGAACCCAGGAGGTGGAGGTTGCAATGAGCTGAGCCATTGCACTTCAAATTGGTGAGAAAGCGAGAATCTGTCAAAAAACCAAAAAATTCTGAGCTGCAATAACAATGACAATCACAAAAGAAAAAGGAAAAAAAAAAAAGACGATGAAAATAAATAAAAAAGAAACACTATTTGATAGACACGGGTGGAGGCTTTGGCCGGAAAACTCACATGAATGAGGCTTTCTGGAGCCAAGTCAGCACGGCTGAGTAGTATGCTGCTTTAGACAGCAGATAACAACAATTAAAAATAATAGCAGTAGGGACTTGTACCAGAGGAAAAAAAAGAACAGTAGAAAGCAAAACACAGGGCAGAGAGCACAGGTTCCACACAGAATGACTCTGGTTTTGGATACCAGGGTTCGGACCCTAGGGTTTGGATACCAGCTGTGGAACTGCCGTTATTTACTAACTGGAAGGTAGGCAGAAACCTAACCTGCAAGCTTTCCATTCTGTAGCTCTAAGAGGGGTAATACATGTCTCATAAGTATATTGCGGGGGTTAAATGTAATAACCCACACAATTCCCTATCACAAGGACTAGGAAGTGATAACTGCTAAGTGGTGGTCTCTCCCCTGCAGCAGAAGTGGAATATCTTGGTTTGCTTTAATTGGGCCCAGTTACAAGACTTATAATTTTGAGTAAAATTATATGCAAACATTTAACAATGCCAACTTTTCCAGCTTTCTGTAAAGGAGGCTTTGTGAGCTCATGAACACATGGTAGGATTTTAACATATTTTAGATTGAGTAAGGATGGGCACTGCCTCCAAAATCACTTGTTTTTTCATCAAAACTGCTTGTCTCTGTATGCGTAACACTCTGCTCTGTCATGCAGTACCTTTTAAATATATATTAACCCTCCCTTCTAAGAGTGGAATAAACACCAGTGTTAGAGTCTGTCATTGTTTCTCATCATCCCAAGGAGAGTATTATTAAAGAGGTGAAGACTTTATGCCTTCTCGCAAACACAAACTCTGAAATGACTTGCGTATTTGCATTGTAACTCTTGATTTTTATTTGCTTAATCAATTCCTAGAGGAAGAGAAAAAACAGTGAAACTGAAGGCGAGGGATTCATTACCTATAATTAGCACTAGGTTACTAGTTGGAGATAAATTAGTGCAAGGAGATAAGATGCAAATGGCTGAAACAGAAAGAAAGAAAAACCTGCAGCAGTTATGTTTAGCAGAAAGTTTGGTAGTTGGGACGAATGGCTGCTGTATTCCTGTGATACTTAACATGCAATAACTAGGGAAATCATCTAAGAAATTCTGTTCTTATGAAGTACTTCCATTGGACTGTATGTGTATACACCTGTGTTGTCTGTATGTAGGGATGTGTATGTGTGTGTGTGTGTGTGTGTGTGTGTGCATTTACATGTGCGTATGTTTTAATCACTTGGGACAACCCAATGTTGTGTCTTTTAATATAAAATATTACCAATATGGGCCTCTGAAGCAGTTGGGTATTATCACCTCATTCACAGAGTGACTTGTCAAAATTTGTCACCAGACCACCCAACCACCATTCCCAACCAAGACAAAACAAAACAAAACCTACCAATTAAACAAAAACAAAAACCTGATATGCTGTATATGAAAAAATCAGTTCATCATTTTTTAAAAATTATTTTTGAAGCTTAAGAACAACTCAAATGATTTCTTGTCCTGTAATATTGCATATATTTTGTTTTAACTCTATTTTATAAAAGTTATTTGTAAAAAACCATGTTCTTTGAAAAAATTTGAAGTAAATGTACTCGTGTAAATGTACAGAATATTCAATACACATTTCAAATTTAAATTTCTACTAAATATCTTCATCATAAAACATATCCTAGGTGAATTCTATCTCTGCAAGATGCAGAACATCAGTTGGTGAGAAAAAGGGAAAGACAAGTCAATAAAGAAAATAAAAGGAAGTATTGAGAAATCTAACTATATTTATTTATTTATATTTATCTATGGTCTTTGTAACCAACCATGGCTGGTAATGCTGTGGTTGGTACTCAAAATAAAGATCCAATAATTGTTTGGAAAAGATGTGGTTTGGTCACTTTTTGCAGTGTGCACGTGAGAAAGAAAAAGACAGAGAGAGAAAAAGAATACAGCTGAGATTGTGTCACTGTACCCCAGCCTGGGAGACAGAGCAAGACTCCGTCTTGGGAAAAAAAAAAAAGGGATACAGAAGGACAGCCTTATTTGGTTTATTTTCCACTAGAATAGGAGTGACGGAATCAACATTATTAAATACACACAAATTAACTATTTAACTGAAAAATCTTTTAGATGTATGAAGAGCAGACCTTTGGAAAAAATAGAACTAGCTTGTACAACAAAGCTAGTAGTGTTTGTGAAGTTTACCAACTATCATTTTAGGACTTAACTTTCATTCCCAAGAAACCTTATTTGAGCTCATAACTTCTATAGTTTCGTCCCACCTTATGCCTACAGCACAAATAGGCGGAGTGCACCTTTTACACGTGCCTTCCAACAGCACATTATCACACTAGATAAAGTTAGGTCTGTTTTGTTTTGTTTTCTTTTTTATCTTCCCCACTAAATGAAACCCTTTTTCAGGGCATTGCCTTTTCAATCATTGGGATTCCCCAAGGTATTATCTGGTATTCATTAATCTTTAGTAAATTTTTTAATGAATCAATAAATACCTATTACAAATATGCATCCATAGTGATGATAATTAACATTGTTTTAATACTTTACAAAGTCTAATCACAATAAAATCTATATGTATTTAGGGAGAATAAAGACTGGTTAAGATAATTTGTTTTGTCCGTTTGTGAAATAAATAAGAAAAAGCACTTGAACTACTCAAAGGAAGTGTTTTCTTGCACTTTGGAAGAAAATAAGCAAAAAAATAATGGGCAATAATTTTATGGCAGTTAAAATGTAAACATTGTAAACAATTTCAAATGAATTATTTCTTTTAATTCAGTAATAATGCATACTCAAAATTTTAGTGATGTATTTTTGCCTGTTAATCTTAGAAATTTGTGCTGACATTGACTTTTATGAGAGAAAAATTTCAATTTTAATAATAAAAGAATGAAAAGTCTTTGGGCATAAGATAAGGACTGTTGTGTACTGAAAAATAAATATACAAAGCATTGGCACTAAATCTTTCTTTAGCAGCAAGTATATATTTAGGCAACATATTGCATTTAAAAAATTCAAATAGCACTACAATGAATACGAATAAATCCACTTCTAATTTTAACTAAGCCTGGGGATTGCAGAGGAGACGGAATTAAGGCTGGTTCCAGCAGCAACAGGTGTGATTCTAAGACTTCTTTTGCATGGTGCATTAAGCTTTGCTAATGTTCCCACCTCTACATGTTAACTTTGTTTTTGTTGCTAAGCAAACTCTACATAGTTTGAGCAAACCACACCATTTATCTTTTGGCGGCCTCAAGTTACTTTTCTTTAACTTGTAAAATAAGGTATTGGGTAAGATTCTCAAGGTCTTTTTTGTTCTTTAGGTCTATCATTTTGAGGGAAAAAAATGTCATTATCATTGCATCCAGGGGGCATATATATAAATGCAAATACATTAAGTATTGAAAGCCAAATTTTAAAAAATAGAAAACTTTTTCTGGTTAATTTACTTCAGATATACATGAAACAAAATATTACAGTTCGCAACACAGCACTATTTTCATGTTTATTTATATATTTGTGAAACATTTTTGGATTTTGTTTTCAGCCGGGGTGAGATTTTTCTTTCTCCTTCCAATGTCTTATTTATAAGTTAATAGGGTAACATTCTCGAGAAGCATGACAATATATATTAAAATTTATTTAAAACATTAAGAAATTGAGAATCTAGAAATAAAACCCAATGATGTTTAATGTGATGTTCATAAAATTATATTATGTGTTATATATCTTTCCTGTAAAACATTACAATGATACAGAAATGCCTATTGCAGAAATAAATAAATGTGTTTATTCTTGTACTAGAGTCCGCTGTTCTGTACAGAAAATAATAATAAATAATAAAACCTCCTTCTATGGCTGGTTTTATGTTTGTTCATTAACTAAGAAAGGATTTTAAGTTTATTGTCGTTTATGTACAAAGTCTCACATCTCAGAAAAGCTACCAGGAAAACTTTAATGAAATAAATTAAGTAATTTAGTAACTGTATAGTGGAGTGAGATAATTATATTCCAGCCAGAGTAAAAGAACAGCTATGCCAAGAAAAAAATACTTATGAATGCAGTTTTAATCATTTTCATTCATTCTCCTTTTCTCTGTACTCTCTGTGCTGTGTAATACTTTATAGAAATACGGAGTTTGCTTTTTCCTAAAAATAAGTAGCAATCACATTTTAAAGGGAGCATGAATAAATTAATTCAGAGCACATAAAATGTTCACAACTACTCTTGGTTAGAGGTCTGAAGTCTTTCCTTCTTCTCTTTTCTTTCTTCGAAGACTGTAACAGTCCTTGTAAGCTTTTTGTAAAGAAATGTTTTACATGTGAATGCTGTTAATTGACTCCCTTTACCAAATAATGATGGATTATAGCCTTGATCTCCCTGGGAAAGTGTTTACAACATCAAGTCACTTTTTCTCCCACCACTGGGTCAGCCTTTCAAATATATTGGCTTTGATCGGTGTCAGGATTTCTTTCTGGACCAATAAAAGAAATGTTATTATGATCTAAACATCTGTCAGAAGATATTTATGAATTATCTATTTTCTGATGTTTTCTTTCTAAAATGCTAGGCTCAAATAACTTTAGGCAAAAGAAATTTGGTAGGAAACATTTCACTTTATAGTAATATAAGTTTAGTGCCATGACTGCATACACCATTGAAGACAGCAACTGTCCAAAGCATAATCTGCAGTCAAATTATTAAATGTCATGCTGTACTCTAGAAAAGTTTAACTTTATTCACACATTCAACAAATACTTATTTAGCCACTGCTATGTGCCTACCACTTGGTTGAGTGTGGGAAAATAATGGTGAATAAAAGATTAGATGCAGGCCCTTGTCAAATTATAATAGGGGAGACAGGTATTAATCAAATATTCATACAAATTTAAAATGACAAGTGAAGACAAGTCCTATAAAGGAAGAAGATGACCTAATCTGGAGGATTAAGGATGGTTTCCCAGAGGAAGTGGTATTTTACTCAATTGATATCTGAGATTTGAGTCCTCATCTACTAGGAAAAGATTGGAGTGAAGTTACTGTGAGAAAGTCTTCCTGGATCCTTCCAGTTTCAGAATTGAGTTTCGGTCTGTGTGCTATACTGCTCTAAATCTTTCCTGATTTTCAGAAACTTTCTTACATTTCCTAACTCCACTAGTCAGGATAGCTTGAATGGGTATTATTTCTTAAAATCAATAGTCTGTGTGGAATGCTCATGCTTTTTCTCTTCAAGTGGCCCAAGGACAAGAGAAATGGCCCACAGGGTAGACTTGGAACCAAGTACTGAAAAAGGGAGTCACGAGCAGGGACATCAGTCTTCCTATGGCATCTGACTTGAGCAACCTTTCAAATTCACTTTTCTCTCTGACTCTTCTTTCCTCATCTTTGAAGTTAAACATTTAAGTGAAGTAATCCCTGTTTCCCTCTAATTCTATCTCTTTCTGGTTTCACATGAAAAATCTCCTGTTTATTGTATTAAGCAGACCTTCACAAAAGATATGACTGTATCTGGAATTTAAATCATAGACTATTATCTGAATTATTCAAGCTAAGGGCAGCCTCTTTTTGATATACTATTTTAAAGCATTTTTTAAAATAGCAGGTGGAAGATACGAGTGTGAAGAGTGAGACTTAGATCAAGCCTCAAGACCCTAAGGCTTAATCTAATGCAAAATGGAATATTTAAATACTGTAAATAGCTTTCAGGTTTTAAAACCTAGGACATCTCAAAAATACTTGTCCTTTAGTGATCAATTCCACATATATCAATAATTAATTAGTTTTTATTGATCATTTTCTCTCAACTAGTACTATTATAGTCACTATGGATCATAAACATTCTTTGTTGAATGTTTTCTCTCAACTAGTACTATTATAGTTACTCAAATATGCTTTGTTCTCTACAAACTTACAGTTTGGAGAGGAAGGCCAAATAAGCATGATAAGCCTTCAATTTATTGGTGTATAAGGATTAATCTCTGTACGTTTTCATGAAAGGAATTATCAAAGAAGGCTGGAATGTTCAGGGTCATGGAGAGGAAATCTAAGCTCGTCCTTAAAGAAAAAGTAGAAGAAAAAGAGAGGGAGAGAGAGAATTCTAGGTAGAAGAGGTAACATGAGCAAAGACAAAAGACTGGGAAACAAAGAGTGAACATTATTAAATGGGCATAGCACTTACATCTGAGGATTTCAACAAGACGGAAACATTCATTGTTTTCTTTGACATCATATAAAATTATATGTGATAATTATCAGCTGTTATATTTTAAACCTTGAAGTGAATCACTATTTCTATCTTACTGTTGCTCTACCTATAACTGTTATATATTTTACCAGTTAATTTAATTACATCTTCCCTCCCATAAGAGAAAAGCAAGAGAATGAGATAAGACTACAATATAAGACATTGTAATTTACATGTCAAAAAGACAAACCTAGGAGAAGACTAAGTCTCCAGCAAACAATAGAGATGATTCTTTCATTTCATATCGATTCTCATAGAAAAGCTCTGCAAAGTAATTGTTACTAGCGTGACTTTGAAATAATCCTTTTTATTTAAACTATAACTTGTATGTTGACATTACAAGGGCTGAAACACAAAAAACTGTGATTTATATTTCAGTAGATATAAAATACCAGAGAGGGAAATCCAGAGTTGCTTTGGTCACATCTACAACTTAAGGGAAGCGAGAGTCATTTGGCATTTGCAAAGACTGGAAATTTGCATCTAATAATGGAGGTAGACATTGATTGAGGCTGTATTGTATTAAGCTATGATGGAAACTGAGGCTTTCTCTGTATCTATGTAAATCGGTAAAATTATTTTACTCCTCTACCTCAATATCTACATAAATAAAATGTAGATAATAATATTATATTTCATATTATGTCCTATTTGAGACTATAACTTGAAAAATTGGAATGAGGAGAGCTCAAAACATTTTCTGGCACACAATACTCAGTAAACTTCAGGCATAACTATAATGTAAATTTCATATTGGATATCATTACTTGTCATCTAACAGGAGGAAAGGAAAGCCTCATATGTAAATTGGGAAAGCAACACAGCAAATATTTTATTTATGTACATATTTTATTTGTAGGCAGGAAGCTTTCATCTACCATGTTTTATTAGCATGTGAGTATGAGAAAGTCATGTAATTAGAATTGCCTAAAAAAGTTAATTTGGAAATTTTTATCTAAGAAGATTTCTGAGTTTCTCAATTTTTATCTAAGAAGGTTTCTGAGTTTCTCCATTTGTAAGTATAAAAATAACTTTAAATTTTAAAAGTATAAATACACGGTCACATTTTAAACCCATCACTCACATCTTAATGTACGCAGCAGTATGTCATACTGGATTCGTTTAAAATTCACTTTGCATTAAGGGGTATTGTAATGATTAGCTGCCAAGCCTGAAAGAGATGGAAAGCATAACCTTTCTTTTTTCATAATATATAATGTCTAAACTCAAAGTATATACATGAATCTTGGCTGAAAAATGACATCTGACCGGCATCCTATTTATGATATTCCATCTTCTGTCTTTATGCCAACTCTACAGCGATACACAGAAGTTGAAGAAAAACTTATGGAAATACTGACATTGAAGACAGATTTGCCTAAGAATGTAGAGGCATTCTTATTGATGTGGAACTGGATCTTAGAAACAATCAGTGTCTACCCACCAGACAAACACTGGCACACACATCATCCCAAATTTACTATTTTCTTCGATGCTCAGAGAATTGAACTGTGCCCACCAGGAAATTAGTTATAGTTTTTTTTTTAAGTAGTTTGTTTTTTTCAAATGTTTTCCCCTCATCCATCTAGAAAATGAATTTCCCAGAAATCAAGAAATACATTTTGTTTGTTGATTGATTAAGCTGATTAGGTGTGGTCACTGGTGCTGTCACAATAATCTCTCCGGTTAAATGTTAATCCCACAAATCAAAACCAAATAGACAAGGAATGAAGTAGTAAGAGCCCTGGTAGTAATATGTGAAGGTTCCTGGAGAAGGAACTTTTTATGCATCCTATAGTTAAAAGTGTGAGAACTCCAGATGATAGGACAAAAGAGATAGAGGATATATGAAAAGTCCACACTAGATAAATGCTTAGACAAATGCTTCCTAAATGTTAGGACTTTTGCTAAAATCTGTGTTTGTATGCCTGCTTTTGAACTTCTCACATGAAAAGGGGTTTTGACAGAACCTTGGCAAATAGTGAGCATAGCCAAGGCAATTCACAAAATGTGTCCATGGCCAAGCAGATTTGTCTACAGGCCATGATTAGCAAACAAAATAAAACAAAGAGATTTAAAGGGTGGGATACTTGAAAAATATCAAGACACAAAAGGATCAGAGGAAAAATATACATCCTAAGTGTACTTAATAATATAGAAATGTTGCCGGCCGGGCTCGGTGGCTCAAGCCTGTAATCCCAGCACTTTGGGAGGCTAAGATGGGTGGATCACGAGGTCAAGAGATCGAGACAATCCTGGTCAACATGGTGAAACCCCGTCTCTACTAAAAAAAATACAAAAATTAGCTGAGCATGATGGCGCTTGCCTGTAGTCCCAGCTACTCGGGAGGCTGAGGTAAGAGAATTGCTTGAACCCAGGAGGCGGAGGTTGCGGTGAGCCGAGATCACACCACTGCACTCCA
>NW_022436968.1:7746916-7874446 GCF_009761245.1 Sapajus apella | reverse complement strand
GGTACACATGTGGCAGTGTGATTTGCTGCCTTCCTCCCCATCACCTACATCTGGTATCTCTCCCCTTGCTATCTCTCCCCAACTCCCCACCCCCACCTTCCCTCCCCTATTTCCCCCCAACAGACCCCAGTGTGTAGTGTTCCCCTCCCTATGTGCATCAAAAACGATGAGTTTGTGTCCTTTGTAGGGACATGGATGAACCTGGAAACCATCATTCTCAGCAAACTGACAGAAGAGCAGAAGATCAAACACTGCATGTTCTCACTCATAGGCAGGTGTTGAACAGTAAAACATGTTTTTTAAAAGTTAGGACAGAAGAGAAAATGTGGGCAGTAGATTAATACAATGCTTTCTGTTTACCTTATATCTGAAAAATTATTTGACAAATCATTTCTCTTTGTAATTTGGATATTTTTGTTTCTAGAATCACTTCTTTGGTTTTCATCTTCCTTTATTTTTCTTCTACTCTTATTTATAGCTGAACTTCCAGAATTCTAAGTTGGAACCTGCACCAGGTAAGTAAAACAATTTGGGGAAGAATAAACATAACAAATAATTGTTTAATGTTCACAGTCAGATTTAAAATATGTTTTCATAAAAATATTATTTAAACTAATTCTGTAAAGTAAACATTTACGAAGAACTCAAATAACAACAGCAAGAAAAGAAATAACTTAAGAAATGGGCAAAGGACCTGAATAGAATATGTTCTTTCTCAAGAGAGCATATGTAAGTGGCCAACAAATATATGAAAAAATGTTCAGCACTAAGCATCAGGGAAATGCAAATTAAAAGCACAATAAGATACCAACTTACACGTGTGAAAATGACTATTAACAAAAAGACAAAAGATAAGTGTTAGCAAGGATGTGAAGAGGGAACCCTCACATAATGTTGGTGAGACTGTAATTTAGTATAGCCTTTATGGAACACAGTATAAGAGTTCCTCAAAAAATTAAAAATTTAGCCATATGATCCAGCTATCTCACTTCTGGGTATATATCTAAAGAAAATGAAATCAGTATGTTACAGAACTATCTGTACTTTCATGTATATTCCAGCATCATTCACAATAACCAAGATATGAATCAACTTAAGTGTCCATCAATGAATAAAGAAAATGAGACATATACACAATGGAATAATATTCAGCCACAAGAAAAGAAGGAAATCCTGTCATTTGCAGCAAGATGAGTGGACCTAAAGGCCATTATGTTAAGTAAAATGAACCTAGAACAGACAAATAATGCATCTCTCACTCATATGAGGAACCTGAAAATGATCTTAAAGAAGAAGTAGAAATTGGAATAGTAGTTATAATGGGCTAGGGCATTTGGAAGAGATGTTGACAAAAGGATACAAAATTTTAGTTAAATAGGAGGAATAAGTTCAAGGGAGCCATTGTATAACTGGTGACTATAATAATAATACAAGTATTGCTCTCTGCTCCTCCCGTTTGACAGACAGCCTCATCTTCTCTTGCATCGCCAGCCACATCCCTGAGATACCACGGGAAAGGTGAAGGTCGAAGTCAAGAAAATTGGTCGTATTGGGCACCTGGTCACCAGGGCTGCTTTTAACTCTGGTAGAGATATTGTCACCATCAATGACCCCTTCACTGACCTCAACTACATGGTCTACATAGTCCAGTATGACTCCACCCATGGCAAATTCCATGGCACCGTCAAAGCTGAGAATGGGAAGCCTGTCATCAATGGAACTAGGAGAGAAATCCTTCCAATATCAAATGGGGTGATGCTGGCACTGAGTACATCATCAAGTCCACCGGCATCTTCACCACCATGGAGCAGGCAGGGGTTCACTTGCAGTGGGGGAGCCAAAAGTATCGTCATCTCTGCTCCCTCTGCTGATGCCCCGTGTTCGTGATGGGCATGAACCATGAGAAGTATGACAACATTCTCAAGATCATCAGCAATGCCTCCTGCACCACCAGTTGCTTAGTGCCCCGGCAAAGGTCATCCATGATAATTTTGGTATCATGAAAGGACTCATGACCACAGTCCATGCCATCACTGACACTCACAAGACTGTGGATGGTCCCTCCAGGAAATTGTAATGTGACAGCAGTGAGGCTCTCCAGAACGTCATCCCTGCCTCTACTGGTGCTGACAAGGCTGTAGGCACTGTCATACTTTAGCTGAACAGGGAGCTCACTGACATGGGCTTCCGTGTCACCACTGCCAATCAGTGGTGGACCTGACCTGCTATCTGGAAAAACCTGCCAAATATGCTGACATCGAGAAGGGATAAAACAAGCATTGGAAGGCCCCTCAAGGACATCCTGGGCTACACTGAGCACCAGGTTGCCTCCACCAGCTTCAAGAGTGACACCTACTCTTCCACCTTCAATGCTGGGGCTGGCATTACCCTCAACAACCACTTTGTCAAGATTATTTTTTGGCATGACAATGAATTTGGCTACACCAAGAGAGTGGTGGATCTCATGGCCCACATGGCCTCCAAGGAGTAAAATCCCTGGACCACCAACCTCAGCAAGAGCACAGAGGATGAGAGGCCCTCACTGTTGGGGAGTCCCTGCCACACTCAGTCCCCTACCACACTGAAAATCTCCCCTCCTCATAGTTTCCACACAGACACCCTGAAGAGGGAGGAGCCTAGGAAGCCCCACCTTGTCATGTACCATCAATAAAGTCCTCTGTGCTCAGCCAATAATAATAATAATAATAATAATAATGATAAGATGATGATGATAATACAGGTACAAGGTTTTATTGAAAAGTGCTGAGAGCGAATATTGTTTGTAGTACAAAAATACAACTCTATTAGGTAATGCAGATATTAATTAACTAGACTTAGTCATTTCACAATCTATAGATGATACATCAAAACCTCACATTGTACATAATAAATGTGTATAATTTTATCTGTCAAACAATCATAATAAACAAATTTACTAATGGTTACCTAATAAAGTAATGTTTAAGCAGGACATTTGATACTTATAATTTCTGTATATAAGTATCTAAAATTTTTCATCTTGAATGACAGAGTTACCATGTCACACTGAGTGACATAGAATATCTTCTGTACTCCTAATTTTCCTGTTATGTTAGTAACATTTCCAGATAGGCACGAGAGTCTCCCTGTTTCTTTCATTTAAATGAAACTTATTATACACAGAGAACATGACATACATGAAAAAGGAGAAAAAATACAAGTATTGGAAATGTAAAGAAGAACTAGAAATAAGACATTAAAAGGTGAGGTATTTTATTGAAAACTCTTGTGAGTGAGGGACGGTCTAAAATTTTAAGTCTAATTCTTCTAGCAGATCAAGTTGCCAAGACTATGGTCTATGGAATGAAACTAATCAATTTCTAGGAAGAAGTGCTATTATACTCTGAACTAACTGCAAACAGAATATGTAGGATTCTCTCAAAGAGAACATTCTGTAATTCAATGTATATGCTTATTGTGTAAATTTCAATAATATAAACTTTGACAAATTGCAAAGGGCTGTTTCTTAGCATGTTCACCAATAAAGACCTATAAAAAAGTATTCTATAGCAATTAAATATAATGTGGTCCTTCAATCTGTTGCTTTGACTTCACCTAAGAATAAACTTTGATTTTTTTCCAGACATAATCTGAAAAAATAAATGCACTAAATATCCTTTGGGTAGTCCTGACTCTATCTTCTTTCTCTTGAAAGATATTTATCTATTTGATAAATACAATTCTTCACAAATAATAAGGGTGAATCTCTCTTACCGAAACAAGATCGAAAAGTTTTTGTGTCTGAAAATAAAGGCCACCTATTTTCTATACTCAAGTGAATTTTAAAAAGTATTCCCAGTGCAACATTTTTGAAAACTAATATATAGATGAAAAAGCCAATTGATGTTTAGCATAGTTAACAACTACCACAACACACACACACACACACACACACACACACACACACACACACACACACGAAGGAAAGAAAAGAAATACAAAAAGCTTCAATGGACCCAAGCAAAGCTACCTTTGGAATAGCTTCCAGAATAAACAACTTGTGACATTTATGCCAGTGAGGTTTATTATTGTATGAGGCTGCAGTAGATTTCAATCCAAATCAAATATATATTTAAAATGTTTGATGAAATATATGCTTATGCTTATTTATTTTCCAATTTAAGCATAACTTTTAATAATTTTTAAAACCATTTTAACATGCTTTGACCTGTCGTGAGCAACTACAGAACCTGAAAGATGATTAAAGATTCAGTAGTAACATAAGTAATATTTGTGGTAAAATATCAATTTAAAAATAATGTGAACTACATTAAAGCTACTTAAATAGGTGATGGGAATGGGGGAAGACACAAAGTCTAAACACTTTTCAATATTTTGTCTTATGGAAATATTTTTATGTTGAAATAATTTTATTTAAATTTAGATTTTGTGATAAAAGTTAAAGGCATAAACTATAAAACCACCATAGGAAAGAGGATGATGTTTCAATAGTTACTTGTTAATGTAACAATTTATAAAATGAAAAGTAATTCTCAGTATAGAATTGTTCACATTTACAGTGTCAAGTGCTTACTTCTTTATCAATATTGCCTACATTTTTGTTATTTAACATCTTTGCCCAATTCCCACTGTAACCAGTGTATTTCTATGCAGTCACGTTACAATCCAGCTTAGTTTGAGCTTAAATGTTGTAAGAAGCTTTGACACTTTCAGTTATCAGAGTCCTCTTGCAGAAGGTTTTGTTCTGACCTTTCCTGCACCCCCCAGGACTTCTATTCACTAACAATTTGGGATTATTCATGGTAATCTGGGAATTCTGGTCATCACAAAAAAAATTATAATTATCATTCTCTGCATCAATTTCAAAAGTTATTCTTCACACCAATATTTAGAGATGCAGTTGAAGCTTAAAAACATTCAATCTAAGGTAATGCTTCCAGTTTTTGCCCATTCAGTATGATATTGGCTGTTGGTTTGTCATAAATAGCTTCTATTATTTTGAGATATGTTCTATCAATACCTAGTTTATTGGGGGTTTTTAGCATAAAGAGCTGTTGAGTTTTGTCAAAGGCCTTCTCTGCATCAATTGAGATAATCATGTGGTTTTTGTCTTTGGTTCTGTTTATGTGGTGAATTACGTTTATAGATTTGTGTATGTTGAACCAGCCTGGGGAGAAATGACAGTTACAGGTGTTGAGGAGGAAGGCAGCAAATCACACTGCCATGTGTGTACCTATGCAACAATCTTGCATGTTCTTCACATGTACCCCAAAACCTAAAATGCAATAAAAAGAATATATTCAATCGAGCATATAATTTTATAAAAATAGAGCATTCTAAAAGGAATTGAGAATCATGTAAAATTTAACCTCTTTTTACTGGATCTATACACCAATATGAAATATTTATTTTTCTGTGTACCTTATTATAATATCTACTTGATGACACTGTATCATGTTGATTTTGTCTTTTTTCCTTCATTAGCCTATCTATTCCTCACGAGAGTAAATAAAACTAATCATGTCTTAAATATTGACTTCTATTTTTATTTTGAATCTTCCCAAGGGTATAGATGAAGGTTTATTCATTCTTACCTTACCTTCCGTTTTAGTGTTTAAGACAGCTCATAGGAGACATTGGAAGATTGGTTAAAGTGCTATTTAGTTGGACCAAAATACAATTGTTCAAGTAAGGTACCAACCTATGCAAAGCTGACTTATAGTTTTGTATTCTCTCAATATTACATAATATTAAAGTTTAGAGATGTGTTCTTTTCTTTGTCTTTATTCAGATTTTCCCATATTCTAGAAAATTCTAACTTCTTTATAAGAATTTCTTAAAGACTTGATATTATGGACTAAATTGTGTCTGCCCCCAAATTACATATTTAAACGTAATGCGTTTAAAAAGTAATTATGGTTAATGAAGCAATAAGTGCATATCCCTCATCTAATATAGCTGATGTCTTCATAAGAGGAAGAGACGTCAGGGATATGCAAACACCGCTGTGAGGATACAGTAAGAAGGTGGACATCTGCTCATCAGGAAGAGAGGCCTGAGAATGATCCAAACCTGCCAACACCCTGATCCTGGACTTTCAGTTTCCAGAGCTGCTAAAAAATAAATTTCAGTTGTCTAAGCCTTCTAGTCTATTACTTTCGTTATGTCGGCCCTTGCAAATTGATAGCTTGGGTGAGCTCACAGAACTTAACTCTAAAACAAAAGTTGTCAAAACATTTTCAAAATTGTATAAGTGGAATTTTAAGAATTATGTAATTTTAAACACTTATTATTTAGTAGGCTGTTTCATTTTCTCAAAGATAAAAGCAAAGAAATATATTTTAATTTGCAGAAGAGCAACTTATGTTAACTGAAGACAATGCTTACTGAATGTGAAGTTAAAGTGAAATGTGTTAAAAGAACCTTCCTTAAATTATTTTAGCTAGAAGCATAAATCTGCCTTTAAACGTTCTATGATAGCATAATGAATATAAATAGCATATTATGCCATTTAAAATAGCAGTTTAAAAATGATATGATTAATAACTGTTGGTTCTGGAGCCATATGTTAATCTTTGTGGAAGCAGAGGCTGGCTCATATACTGACAACCTCCGTTTGCCCTACTAATAATTCAACCCCTAGTTGCTATTGTCACATTGAATTACAAATTCCTGACAGAAATTAATCCAAAATCTAAGAAACGAAACAGATGCTAACATTTCATGAAAGTCTTCAGAACAAGAACATTAAAAAATCATTTTCATATAGTGGTTGAAGTAAATCAAATCTGCTGGTATTTCATGTGCTTAAGCAATCAGAGCTTTCCCAGCTGGTGAGTATCTTTGAAAGGGAGATTTCTGTCTTTCATATCAAGTATTATTTTTATTAGCATAATCATTTAATGAACTACATCTGGAAGAAATAAGTTACTTTGTAAGATTCTGACATAATATGAATAATTAATATATTGGAAAAATCTCATATTTACCGAACTACTGTTTTTTTTCAAAGTATAAGGAAAAAATTATGATAAAGTTCATCAAAGGTATAGCTCATACAGGCTAATTAGTTATTATATTATATTAGTCATTCTATAACTAATATATTAGATTTCTTCTTCTTTTGATTTTTTTCAAAAGAAAAAATATTTATGTTTTTTAAAAGAATGTATTAAAACCAGTTATAAATTATCCACTACTGCCAGGAAAAAATATAAATCATTAGGGCCTCACGCAACTTAAAGTACATAATTGATGGTAAATATTATAACATGAATTTACATTTCAGAAAAATATATATTCAAATGCATTGTGAGTAAAAATAAAATTTTTGAAATGTGCATGTTAGAGATGTCCTCTTCTGACAGTAGAGGTGTGGGGAATGCTAGGTTCAGAACAGAGGAAGAAAGAGTAAATTTTTTTTATCTAGTCTTGCTTTATTGACACATAAATATGGTAATGATCCATGTCGAGAGTTTTATTTTCAAATAGATTTAACATATCTGAATATTGGATATATTGTATGAGTTTCAAGAAAGGATTGAGTTAAAGCCTTTGAAGCCACTTGAGAATTTCCTTTGAACACACTAAAGGGTATCTGTGAATGCTGATTGATTATATCATGGCTGATTTATAAAAATTTACATGGTGCCTTTCTTAGCTGGAACTATATATGCCAGGAATAGATTAATCCTTAGGGTTACATAGATCAGCAGCAAGATCTCCCACGTGGAAGTGGCTGTATTCATTTTTTTCCCTTCTGAAAATAACTTTACTAGGAAATATCACGTATCTTCTTACTGCCAGGTGACGCATAGGAAAATACAAGATAACTGACAGCTACATAATCCTATAGTTCGAACACTTTGAAACCTACGGTTGAGTAAATATTTATCTTAATTATATCTAAATAATCTCTTTCATAATTACTCTTGTGATTAAAAGTTTATTATTAGGCCTCAGAAGCCTCTGGATATCAAAATGACTCATAAATTTCTACTTTTATCTGTATCTCAGAACATGAGACTTCCAGTATCCTTCAAGTTTCAAGCATTTCTAAAATTCTTTAAAGGGATGGTTTGCAAGCCAGGCTCTTTCATGGGACCACCATACACCATTCTTTCTCTAACGTTCTGACTGAATTTGTCCATGACTTCTGCCCTTAGAGTCAATTGGAGTGACTTTACTCTTGCTACTATGTACTATTTTATCTGGCACTATCTCCTGATGATCTCAAAGTCATCATCTCTTGGGGGGCCAGAGTCCTGCTACATTCGGTGAACAAGTAGTGAAAAATTGCCTTCAATTTTACCCTCTGCTGTGTTGCCATCTGGGCCCTATAGCAGCACAATTTCTGTCAAGGGTTTTATTAATTCCCTCATGAAAAGGCAGTTTTTCATCCTCAGCTCTCTAGAAGCTCCAAACCAGTTCAAGTGACCAGTAATGCTTAGATACCATGTCACCCTTTGAGCCTTTACGTTCTCATCATCCAAGTTGGGTCTCACAAAACAAAAGAAAATCATCCAACTTTCTTTTTCCTTCTTTAACAAAATTCAAAGCTGCTTGGCACATTATTTCAAGCATACAGATGCTGACGGAGTATAGTAGGGAGTGGACAAAAGGAAGGCTATTTGGACCAAGTATTTCATCCTGGTTCCACACTGAATAAAAGGCAGGCAGAATTGGTTAGGAATTCATTGATGTGTCCTTCAAAAATCTATTACCAAAAAAGCAAAAGTAGATAGCAGGAAATAAGATAAAGGACTGATACTCAATTATATCTACAGGTCCAGTGTTTTTATTACTAAAATTCTAATTAAAAGGTAGTGTTTCTAGAAAATAGATATTTATATCTGGGTTCAAGCAGATTAAAAAATCAATGAGTTTTAAAAGTTACATTTAGTGAACAGAGTCTGCACTTTGTTTTGTTTGTTTGTTTTCTTTACTAATATGCTAGCTTGATGTCTCTAATAACAAGTCCGCCTTGATGACCCTGCTACCAAATCCATCTTCATCTAGTAAAACAGAATATCTTTTTCTCAATCTTTTTCCATTTACTATCTGCTCAGTTTCTTAAGTTAGAAAATAACTTGACAAATTCAATGGACAATGGATTGGATATGAATCTAAAATGAGGCGGTTTCCTGAAGTCCAGACTTAACTATATGTGACAATTTGCTTTGGGGCATTGTGAAATAGAAGGTTCCTCATATTTGTCTAATAATAGCGAGGCTCTTATAGCAAATATCACAGAATGCTTTGTTAAATTTGAAGTTCAACATGTAAGAAAATGTCCAGAAGAACACATTAATGTCCAGAAGACACTACCTAATCTTGTCTCTTAAAGTTAAAAGCAGTATAATGTTGCTTATAACTTCTAAGAGACAAGATCGGGTAGTTTTTGGACATTTTATAGAATAATCAGTACAAATATATTGAAGACAAATGTGTAATTCTGGTTGTGACACTAGATTATTATTCTGTTTTTTTTAAATTTTCTTACTTCTCAATTTTTAATCTAAAATCTGAGGGGGTTGTATTAAAAATATAAAAGGGTCTTTGAAGTCCTAATAAGCCATGAAGATAGTCTGTTAGAAGATTTAATATAGGTATTTTGAAAGCTCTGTGTTCAAATACAGAAAAAAATTCCAATAGACAAATGAATTACAATTCACTTTACAATATTTAGATAGGACTGTAAGAGAAATAAATGTCTCTTCCTTATTTCACGATTAAAATTTCAGACAAATTTGATCTTCAAAGACAGAATTCTGAACAATAGAAATAGAACATAATAGAAAAACTGTTCTGGCTGCAAAGAAATAGACATTTTCCAACATTCACTTCAAAATGCAAACCAGAATGTATGGTATATACTGTTTTAATTTAATGTATCTATGTAAACAAACATGCTTCTTCCTCTTCATTTTCCTTGCACAAACTTTTAGTTGGAATGCCTTTGAAGTTAAGCCAATATGCTTCAAAGTTACATGTATGCATGGATTTTTTCACCAAATGTACATATGTCTGTAATTTCCCATAAAATATGGTATCAAATATTTAGAATCTAAGATGTTATAAATGCATTCAATATCATATTTTCTCCATAAAGGAAACACAAAATTGACCTTAATAGGATATTGTTGAGGAATATTTTAATTATCCGGCTATGAAGATGAATTCTAAGGTCTCCTAGGATTTAGAAAACTTACTCTTTGAGAGCAAAATTTACTCAAGTATTTTGCAATTGTGTGTGTGTGATAGTGTTTGAAGTGACAGGGAAACCTATGTGTACTGGAAACCTATGTGTCAAGGCACTGTTTTCTGGATCATTTACTGACATGTCCAAACTCTTTGGAGAAATTTAGGATAAATAGAGAATAATGAACTTTTTCAGAAATAAATAACTAAGATTATTCTATGTAATAGAATCCCAAATGATTTGAAGTTATATTTTATTATTAGTAGTTTTACAGTAAATGTGATAAACAAGTTTACCTTCTGTGATATAAAAAGTAAAAAAACTTCACCATGACCATAATTTTTTCTTTATAGATAAGGAGCTCTCATGCTTAAAGCCTGATTGACAATGGCCACATCTGATTTCAAAATACAGATATGCCTAATGAGGTAGTTCTTTACAATGGGAATTGCTGGTTAGGTGCTGGTTATCCAATTTCTCTTATTTAAGGATTAGTAGATATTTGATGCTGTATAGACAAAACATTTAGAAGTTTCAAATTCCCATTTGGAGATGGGTGTCATATAAAGCAGCCAAAAAATAAATAAATAAAATAAGAAGAAGAATGGTTAAAAGGCTTGATTAACTAATTGTTGGCAGGTCCATTTGCCATCCTTATTGAATCAAAGCTTTACCCTCCTTTAAATGCGGGGGTCTGTTTCTCATTGCAGCAATGTTTTAGATTCAGCATATTAAAAGCTGCAAATATTTGTGTTGGGTTTTCCTTTGTGAGATATCTACAGCCATGTGAGACAGTGAGTACATTTAGCCACAGCGAGTACTTTTAGTCACAGAAAGATCCTGTAAAATCATAGTAAATGACTGTACTTTTCTTATAAGCCACACCCTTCACAAGCATTTCTCAAACACTTTACATAGAAATTTGCTCAGTTTAACAGAAATCAACAAGTGCAAATATTATTTCATTTGTTTTTATTAACTAGTAGAAATAGCAGTAATATAGTGTTAATTATATTAGCAGGACCTATACCTTAACGCAACAAGTCAAAAATCATCTGGCCATTCATAAGTACTGTGAGTGGCAGAATAAAAAGGAATAAATGTAACACAGAGCCAGAAAGAAGATAAAGTGACATGGAAGTAGATCATTAGATGAGAAGTTAACATTTTAAAATCTGTGATGCTATAATATCTGTCTTTTTATTTTTTTGCAGATGTGTGTGCACAGCTGTGATGTAAATCTCTTCTAATCTTTTCTTGTGAAAATCTTTACTATGTTGTAACACTTTTTTGCGACAAGATTTGCACATAGATTAAAATTTTATTTTAAAAAAATCCTGTCCAAATGGCAACAAATGAATGTTTTAAAGAAATTCTTCCAGATTGCATTACCACTACAATTTTTATCAGAAATAATGGCAATTATGATCATGTTTATAATGATAGGAGCTAACACGTTTGGAAGACTTGCTAAGCTTCAAGCACTAATCTAAGCATTAACTATTTTTACATCTACTTGTAGCTATCTGTTTATATAGAGTGACCACCAAGTCTTGAAACACAAATGATACATAATAAATGATTCACTGATATTATATTACATTGTAATGCTTTTCAAAAGTAGTGTTTGATTTTCCAGACTTTACGATCACATTATAAGAATCATGTAAGGTAGGTACTATGATTAACCCAGTTTTACCTAGGAGGGACCTGAAGTGCAGTCAGTTTATTAACTTTACCAAGTATTTAAACAGTGGTTAATTCAAGAGTTGAATCAGGCAGTCTGGTTTTAAAGTTTACACTCAAGATCAAAATGCATTATTATAGATTTTGATATATAATTTGATTCATAATTCATCTTAAACACAAGTAAAATTTTATTTGCCCTATATTCCTTAATGAGATGAAGAAGGGGAAGCTCACATGTCCTTTTGAAAGGACGCTTGGCAAACATTATATATCCACCATCCCTGTCCCTTCGTTTGTGGCCTAAGAGATTGTTACACCTTACAAAAACGCTCTGTAATAAGATTCAGAAGGGGTGATACAACACTTGTGTGTTTTTGTGGTGGGGAGGGAGAGGTAGGGAAAAGGGGAAAGGAAGATTGTGAAAAGAGAAGCGGAAAAACATAACTAGCTGGAAGCTTGTAATTTCGAAATTTTCTGTGGTGGATCAGTTTTTGGAAGGAGGTCAAATACAGTTTGAGGATCAGGAAACTGATTTCTGTAAAACAAGCTGTTTCTGCCTTTGTGGTAAGGGTATGGATAACTCATTTCTTAGATCCTTGGTCTAGGGAAAAGTGTAGCACATAGTGAAAGATGAAATTCAATTCTACCACAAATGAAAATGTTGTTACATTTGAGAATCATTATCCTGGGTAATGTGGTAAAAAAGACAAATAAGGCATTCATCCTAATTTAATGTAAAACAAATTTGAAAAGAATAGATGATAACTAAAGAATTTCATGAAGGTATTATCGTCACTGCATATAATATGCTTTCTACTAAATTTCAATGACAGTTTATGTTTACCTACTTACATATTAAATAATTATAACACTGGCATCATAATTCCTCTTATGAGAGGGACTGTTCTTTCTGATAAAATGCATGAAAAATCTACTTAGAGAAGAGAAGACTCTTGGTCATAAATGTTATCAGGTGTTCAGATATCAGGGGAAGAAGTCTCCTCTCCGTGAATCAAATTTGAAAAATGTGTTAATTTTACTCCTGCAACGGAATCTGGAAAATTGAGTGACAAAAAGAAAGAATGGGGTAAAGGCAGACTGAAGTAAAAAAGATAGAGAGAGGCCAGAATCAATTATTGGAAGAAATAAGTGACATGTAAAAATGGTCATTTCTACAATTTGATTTGATGTTGTTTGCACTGGTAGTATGTGCAATATCTTCCCATATCTTCTATCGCAGAAATCTTCAATGAAGTCTACTATCCGTGTGAGTGGAATTTTTTTACCAGGGCTATTTCAGGGATCAATGCAAAGCAGAACAACTTTATGCACTAAAGAAGAGTCTGATTAAAGGCAAATTAACAAGGACATTGCAAGCATTTCATGAAGATTTCCACCATTTTACAGGAAGAATAATAATAAGGAAACCTTTTAATGATGAAGGAATACTGGTAGGCTTTCATGGCACTGAAGATGAGACCCTCAAGACACATGATCAAGTACCATTACCCATACTTACTTATTTAAGCAAGTGCCACATTTAGGTCCCTGCTTCATTGTGCTGTGGTACATGTAAGCTAACATAAATGGCAAGATATGCTGACCTCATTTGATTGAATTTGAATTACTTTAATTGGGAACACTGCTCATTCTACAGCAAAATGAGAATAGGTATTTTGTAAACATTCTGTTACAAAAGTGAATCTTTTGAATCTTTAATTATCGCCTACAAGTCATTAATTGTGTCTCTCATACACAGGGTAGTATACCTAATTTGAACTACGAGCAATAAGACAGTATGGTATAAAATTTCAAACAGATAATAAGATGATCATTTGTAAAATTGATTTATGAAGCACATTTTAAAACACTAAAAGCGTAACTTTTCTGGAGTATTTCATGTAATTTATAAATATATTTATTGAGTTTAAATAATATAGTAGATATTGCTTCAGTTTCAGCTGGATTAAAATTCAAATGCAAAAACTAACCTATTAAATGATTAAAAATTAATAAGTTAATATATTTACTATTTTGGAATCTGAAAGGACTTTCCACAAGATTACTAAACTTTACTGATAACTAGAAATAGATGCTTTTGTTACCAAAATTCTGTCTAGTCAGAGACATTTCCCCTTATACTTTTTCTGCCTCACTTCTTACCCACCTGTCAAGTTTCAGTCAGCTGAATTATTATATAAATAAAACCATGTGAAAAAAAAACCTGTAGTTACAGGAATTGAACTATTACAGATCACATAGTTGGTTACGAAGAACTTCAGATGATGTTTTATTTCTAGCTCTTATCTTTAGGCCAGAGAGTTGCAGGCAGCTATTTCAGAATCTCAGAGTTGGAATGGACCTGAGAAATCTTGTAGAAAAATCTTCTTATTTGAGAGACAGAAATTAGGAGTTCGGGAGGGTTCTGTGATATGCTTCATATTCCACAGCAGTGGTAGATGAGCTAAGACTGGGAGCTCTCCCTCCTCAGTCTCCATTCTGTACTCCTTTCATTATGTTAAAATGGAAACATACATAATTCAAACTAATATGACGGCAAACTGCAATCATAGTTCTCATTTATATTTTTAATCGCCATAAAGATTAATTTTTTCTACCTCTTTCCTACTGGAATTGAAGGTAATTTATACCTTAAACTGTACTCTTACAAAGAAAAAGAACTAAAAAGGCAGCCATTGACTTTTCACAGTAAATCTTTCCAATGCTCTGCAAGTCCTATGAGACTAGGCTAATGAAAACAGTGCACTTTTAAACTTGGACCTTTCATTTTAAGCTATTTCCAATTTATCTCCTTCAAACTCTCAAATATATGTTATAATTTATAAGTTGAAAACAGACTTGGAAAAAATATAGTGTATTCCTCTCAATGTTCACATGAAGACATGACTGGTACACACAGATAGTGGCAGGCCAAATCCCGTTCTTTCCTAGTAAGTGAATTTTCTCCTATTGAGCTCTCTTTCTTATATATTTTTATTAAGCAAAACTTGAACCTTTTGAAAATTGATCTGGCATTACCTCACATAAAAAATATCAGGAAGACAAATCCAGCTGTCAGATATAAGCAGGCATTTTGAGCATTCAAACCTTCTCTAAGGAACAGTGAGTCATGTGAAATGTAATGTGCAAAGGAAGCTGACACATGAAAGGACAGAACAACAATGATGAGTTCCCAAAGACATGCTGTGGGAGAAAGAACAATTATAGGGGGTCTATTTTTGGGTACAGCAGTATGAACTGGGAATTTAAAAATCACAGCTTAAGTACAGAAAGAAGAATGATGTCACCCAGCTTTGAATTTAAGAGAAAATAATTTAGTAGCCTTTAGCTTTAATTTATGTTATTATCATTTATTGGGATAATACATTATTGAATTGCTAAACTTTTGCACTCTAAAAACAAGTTAGACAGAACATTAATTTCATAGGAAAAGGGGGGATGTGGTGTAATTGCATAATTAATATTTTATTTGCCATGGTACTATAATGGCAAACATAAATAACAAGACAAACCCCTCTGAAACACCAGTGCCCCCAAAGCCTGTAGTTAATGCCCAGGATTGAAAATGAAACTCCCAATGTTGCCAGGGAGTTCCAATAATATTTAGAGTCATTTAAAGGTTTTCCTTTGTTTATAAATAAGGTGTTATCTTATGCTCCAAGTATGAGAAAGTTTGACATCCATTCATGTGAATGTAATAGTGACAATATGAATAGAAAATAAAGAACTCTATAGAGAAAAGGAATTTAGTTCAAATGAGCGATTTTGCCCTATTATTTTATAATGTTAAACATATATTTTGGTATATATGCATATAATTACGGTTATAGTATGTTTTATATGGTGTACATATATGCATATAATATATCATGACTGTGGCTAATTTCACAAAATAACTAATATTTATCAATTTAATAGGACACATTCAAATTAATTTAACACTCCCAGTAGTCTGGCCAAGGGAACAACAATATGGTGACTAAGTCCACTGCCAAGGTCCAAGGAAATCATTTTTAAGTTTGACAAATATTCATAATTCCATCTTTATCAGTATTTTGTTGGGTTGGCTTTTAAGATTTTCTTTTATTCTAAAGTTAACTATACATCTTTCTATGAAATATTTCTTACTATTGTTAACATGATCTTCTCCTCAGCTTTACTGAAAATGCAACATGTTACTTTCAGTAGCTCATGAAAGTTCTTTTGTAATATAGGCAATACCTGAAAGTAGGGCCATCCAAAGTTTTGACAGGTGGTAGCACAAGTGGTTGGTGTATCATCGTAGGACCCTAGATGACAAGAGAACATTTCTGTGAATTTGGTGATAGTATTAGTGGATAGGGAGATTTCTCAGAATTTAAAGTTAAATACTAGTGTGTTTATTTGTTAAAATCATAAACATATATATTTCTAATGATACCTTTGAAAGGAAAGTTGAGAGGAGACATGTCAACTATATTCAGGTTGTCACCATGCTAACCTGAAAGTAATGAGTAACTTTGTTCTTGGCATCATATGTCCTAAGATTGGGAACTTCAAGGGGCACAAACATGGAGGCAGATAGTGCCTGTTGTTTAAGGTTTTAGCCTTAGGAAGATGTGTAATATATGTATGCATAGCTCTGGTCTAGGAGCTGGGAATATGGCAGTCACTGCTCTCATGGAGCTTATATTATAAGGATAAAACAGACAAACAAATAAATTTAAAAATCTCCAATGTTGATCAATGCTATGAAGGAAAATAAAACAGGCTATGTCAAGACATGGAGAAATGTATGATCGTGGTATACTAGATAGAATAGTCATAAAAAGCATCTCTGAAAAGCAGTGACCCGAAGTAAGGGAGCACACCATGGAATGTTCGGGAGAATGGTCATTTCTAGAAGAAAGGATGACTGAGTCAATGGTTCTGAGGCAGGAATAACTTAGCTGAATTTTCTGATTTAGTACAGAAAGAAAATCAATATGGTTATAGTGCGTGAATGACGGCAAAGAGAAAGCAAGGACTTAATCAAAGAGGGAACCAGAGGCCAGATCTTGTCAGTAGTAAGTTTTAATTCTACATAAACACAGGATGTTACTAATAAGTTAAATTCGTTGCCTGTCAAAGAGTGAAGTTACATAAATGTAGTTTACATATGTTCTTTCAGGCTCAAACTAGTGTTGAAAGCAAGATATAGCTAGTTTACCTTGCTTTGTGTTTACACGCTTTTGAATTTTAAGAACTTGAAAAATGTCAGCATTACATTTTGTGAATTATTTATCTCAATTAACTCATATTGCCATTTGAAAAGCTTTTAGTGACCTTGAACTTATGCAGCATCAATTTTCTACTATACCTAACAATAATCTGAGTTATCGCCAATAATTTTTAAAGTCAATAGAGATGTTTATGTAAACCCTCAGAAGTACTTAGAAAGCTTATTAAAAGTAATCTCTGCAATAGAATATTTTGTAAACAAAAAAACCACTTCTAATTATTTTGAAAAATTACCTTGTAAATTTTTACACATTCATATGTTTATATCACTAAAAATTGCCTAATACATGTAATAATTAGAATCATGATGTGGTCATATTAATCAGACGTATATTTTCACTTTAGCAAAAAAGCCTGCATATACAGTCATACACTACAGAAAGATGTTTCAGTCAAAGATAGTCCACATATATGACTGCGGTACCATAAGATTTTAATACTGTATTTTTACTGTACTTTCTATGTTTCAATGTGTTTAAATACACAAATACTTACCAGTGTGTTATAGCTGCCTACAGTATTTAGTACAGTACATGCTGTAGAGATTTGCAGTCTACTAGCAATAGGCTTCACCATGCAGCCTAGGTGTGTAGTATGCTATCCCACCTAGGTTTCTGTAAGTATACTCTGTAATGTTCAAGCAATGACAACCTTGCTTAATGACGCATTTCTTAGAACATATCTGATCTTTACGCGACACCTGACTATATTTAGAATCTGAATTTTCTGAAAGCTATTTTGGAAAAAATAAAAGTTCTTGTTAGTCTCAGCCTTTCTTGGCATACATATGGAATTCAGCAGGTTCAAAGTTGATGTTTATTTTGAGTATTTTCCCAACTTGCTAGAAAATACCACTAGAAGTAGAAATAACTGAGAAGCATTGTTTTTTCTTTTTTTTTTCCTGCATGGTACTTTTTTCACCCTAGCCTAAAATGCTATGAAAGAATGTTTCCAGCTTTTTAGGGTTAGGGACATGTAAACAGTCACTTCTGGCTATCAGAAATTTATTGATGAGTTGATTTTGGTTAATAAGTATGTTGCATATATTAATACAGCTACAATGTATATGTTAACATGTACTTAGTCTTTCTTCTTAAAAATACCAGTTATCTGTAGTATCAAATTATGTACTAAAAATAGATTAATATTCAAGAAGAAAGGACACAAAGAAACCATTATCAAGCCCCAATGTAAATGATAAAAATACCTAGAGAAAACTCAAAACAAAGAGCTAATTTTGTTTAAGTAGCAAAATTGGCTGAAGTTATTGGAGAATAGAATCTTAATCAACGAAACTGGGAAAACACAGAAAAGAAATACAGCGAATAGGGATAATACCTAGACTTTCTTGATATAATGCTGCCATGGTGAAGTATAACAACTTAGCTGAAGAAAAAATATATAAACCTAAGTATATATATATGATGAGAAAATCAGAACCTTGAAGAAATACACTGGTTATATTCAGCTATTGGCTATAAAGGCAATCAAGTGAATGCAAAAATGAGGAATTATGTGAAAAAACACAAACTTCAAATCACTCTCAGGAGATTTGTGAGCTTCTAAATTATTGTAAATGTGCCGTCAATTTTTAAAAATAGAACATATATATATACCCCTGAATGCAATTATTCATTTTCCTCCTCTCTTTAGATTTCAAAGGAGATTTTGATAGATATTTGATGTAATTTTTGAATAAAGATAAATAGAAAGTTAGGGCCATGATTCAAGACATTTTTTATCTGTGTTCTTGTTCATAATGAGAAATGTTATTCATAACATTTTAAAAGCAATAAAACATATGTTTTCCTTTCCCTGTACCACCAACCAAAGAGAGATAGTTAATCCTTCTCTTAAATAGTTATGAGCAAAAAGTGACTTAACTATAACCCTGCAACATTAAGTCACTGCCATTCAATCAGAAACAAATGTTTCAGGGGAAAATTTTAATTCATTTAGCTTACAAATTCACTGTGACTCATTATAAGGAAAATGCAAATTAAAATCACAATGAGATACTACCTTACACTCAGCAGACTAGCAAAAATTAAAAAGTTTGACAATAATACACAGTATTAGAAAAAGATATGATGCAATGGAAACCGCATACACTGTTGGTGGAAGTATAAATTGGCATAAGCACTTTGAATTGCTAGGATCCTGAAATCCCACTCATAAATCCTTTAAAAAAAAACATGGATATATATGTACAAGGAGATATGTTAACAAAATGTTCATAGCTTCATTGTTTGTAGTAGCAAAACTATGGAAGCAATCCAGATGTCCCTCAGCAGGAGAAAGGATAAATACATTGTGTTATATTCATACAATGGAACACTGTAATGGTGAAAGGAAAGAACCACAGTTATACCCATTAACAATGATTTATCTCAAGAACATAATGCTGAATGGAAGAAGCAAGTCTTCAAAGAATAGATTCAAGATAATTCCACTTTCCTTAAAGTATAAATGAAAACAGAAAAATAAAGTAATAGTTTGCCCAGAGACCATATGTGGTAAAGTCATAAAGTAAAACAAAGAAATGATTAGTACAAGCTTAGGGTAATGGTTTACTTCTGAGGATGTCCATATGAGTCAATCAGAGAAGAACATGATGGAAAATCTTGGGTCTAGGCGTATAGGAGTTGATTTATTTAAATAGTATATGTATATATGATATACCTTTCTTGTTTGGGTATAAAGAAATACCTGAGGCTGGATAATTTATAAAGGATAGAGGTTTAGTGGACTCATGGTTCTGCAGGCTGTATTAAGCATGCCTCCAGCATCTTTCTGGCAGAGCCTCAGGAAGTCTACAATCATGACAAAAAAGAAGAGGAACTGACATCTCTCTTGATGAGAGAGGGAACAAGAGAGGGAGCAGAAAGTTTCCATACTCTAATTTTAAACAAACAGACTTTGTGTGAACTTACTAAGGGAGAGCTCACTTATCGCCAAGGGGATGGTTCTAGGTCATTCATGAGGAAGCAGTCCCCATGATCCAATCTCCTTCCCCCAGGCCCCACCTCCAACACTGGGAATCACATTTCAACATTCAACCTTCGTATGAGATTTGAACGGGACAAACAGCCAAACTATATCAGTGTGCTATACATAACATTCTACATATAAGACATTTTTTTCATTATAAAATGTTTTTGTAGAAAAGTATGCAGAGTATGATTTCCTCCTATAGAATGATGTATTTGGCATGAATCTATGGATCAAAATATATGAAATGCAATTTATTAGAGAAAGATCAAGGGATCTGGGTAGAAGATGGAACTGCCTTATACTGTACTGATCCTACTTGAAAGTTTATTATGTGCTTTAAATGTATAAATTCTATTTGATTTCAAGTTATATTCCTACATATATATATACATAAAGGATTTTTGGAATAGCAGTCATGACTAACCCTTGAATCGAGAGGTGTGTGTGCGTGTGTGTGTGTGTGTGTGTGTGTGTGTGTGTATTTACCCCTGAATCAGAGGAAGGTGAAAGGGATCTACAAATTTGTAATTTGGATTGTTAGCAAGCTCCTAACTTTTAAGTTAAAATGATTCAGACAGAAAAAATGTGCCACCAAGTCACAGAACAAATCATTCTCAGCCCAGAATTATAATGGAAAGTATTACATACTTATTGCTATTCATGGTTAGTTCAATATACATTTATAGTTATTGTTTAGTAACTTATAAACACAATTTTGATTTAAACGTGTATTCTATTTACTGTCTTATTTTGTTATCATAAGTTTGACTCTATTGTGTTATTATACCTTATTCACACAACATCCAGAGTACAGAAAAGAGAACACTGTCTCAGAACACATATGCATCGTTTAAGCATCATCTTCATCTGCTTGTTGAGAGATCCCAGACTAATATAGTGGGTTCAGAATAAGCTGAGGGATTTTCACTTTACCAAACAGCACTGCTGCTTCAAATGTGCTTCAAACGATCAATGTAGCCCAACTTGTTGAGGTCCTGAGAGACTGAGTCAGATTTTATGACCCCTCCACTTAAAAGCAGAATAATTATCTTGACCAATTGGGTTAAATTCTTAAACACAAGGCAGTAATTACCACCCAGGAGGAAGTATTTACTTTTTATAATTTTTTAAGTAAATACTTTTCAGCTCTTATCAAAAGTCATAACACTGAGTCTTAACACTTACCATGTTCCAATCAAAAAGGCAGATAAACATTTACCAACCAAAATTTTAGACCAAGCATCTGGAAGATATTTGCATACCAACTAAAAATGGTACCCATTCAAGTGTCCATTGTCTACGGCTGTTTATCCAAAGCATCTCATCTTAATTTATGAGATTCAGCACTGGATTTTTATAATCTAACTTTTCTAGCAAATAAAATGGCTTATTGGACGAATATCTTCTTTTACAGGCTCTCCTTTTGTCTTTTCTTTCTTTTCCTGTCTTTATTCATTGCTCCCCTTTTCTTTTTCTGGTTTCTTTTACTTTCAAATTTCAAACCTCTCTCTGGTCTTTTAACATGGTAAGCAATAATTACTAAATTAATTTTGTTCTTACAGTCATATCTTTCTGTTCTACAGATGATAATTTTTCTGGATATACTGTGATCTGGTTGGCTTTTCACTCTGTAATCTTGCTCCTTCCATTTCTAATTTCATCAACTTTTGGGTGAATCTCCCAAGCCTTCACACTGCCACACTGAAACAAAATGCATTGCTCTGGATTTACTCAAAGAGAGCAAAGTTAAGGATGTGTAACATTTAAAAATGTTAAATTCGATTTTAAAAACAGAATTGTAAACTGAGATACATATAAACATGGAGAGCACATCTACTTTAGAAACATCTGAAGTGAGGAACTAGTTAGCAATAGGAATTAATTAAAACAGGACTTGTCAGAGTCTTATTTGCTTGTAAACAACATGAATTACAAAATTGATTTAAGCTTATATTTCATGCTGTAGAATCTCCAGTTATATCGCTGGTGTTACTATCAATCTCTGGAATAGACATGCTTAACACAGTCAAGACAATCCAACATATAGAGAGCTAAAAAAAAAAAAAAAAAAAAAAAAAACTACTAAAGAAGATTTGAATTTTATACATACCCTAAAATCCACTCTGCAATAAAGAGCAATTGTAATAATTGGTAAAACTATTTAAAATTTATAGAGAATGTTTTTACATCCAATTTAGGATCAAACAATTATTCAGACTTCAAAATAAACTTACTTCAAACTACAAATAGTATTTTGTTAGAAAAGGCTCTCAAGAATATTTGATGTCACCACTGAATCTAGATGAGAGTGAACAAATATTTTGGCACAGCCTTTTTCTAAACAGGAATACTGGGAGTAACCATTTGTCATTGTAGGGACTGGTACTAGCTTGAGAAAGTGTGAAGTGTCTCCTTACTGTGAAAAATTAGTCATCGTTGCACTCAAATTTTAAGGGCAAAGTATAGAAACTCAGATTTCTTTCAAGGCTTTTATTTATGTGAAGTTTATTTTAAGTGTCTTTTACATTATTTCGTCAAGCTTGTTCAGATGAGAAATTTCTACTCTTTTGTCTTTTTAAAGACAGCCTTATTTAATTATTATTTTTTTTTCTATTTTAAGCTCCTTAGGATAAAGAAACTGTGTTGTAGAATACTGAGTTATCTTGCCATATATAAAATTACCAGAAGCAAACTGACTAATTTTAAAAACAAAATATGGCTTTTTAAAGGGCATGTTTATCTTTATGTTTTGTAATAATAACTTTATCATATGCTATTTGATAATCACTACATCAAATAAAGTCAGAAAGTTTAGGGATAATAGGTAAGAAAGAGACAGGGAAGGATGGTGGTAAAAAGAAGCCATTTGACAATTTTAAAAAATGTTTTGAATAATAGTTCATCTAGGACAGAGAGTTATTTAATCCAGATCAGTGTGTTACTTATGTTTTAAAATCCAGTCAGTGGTGTGATCAGAGAATATGTTGAAGAATAGTAAAATTACAACTTTGACATATTTGATATAGATATTTTACCTGAATACTATGTATATATGTTGACAATTAGTATTTTTCTCAAAGTAAAATTATTGTTTCACTGAATGGCATACATATCTGAACTCAGAAAAAAGAAAACCTTAATAGTGGTATTTCTAGGTAAATGAATAATTAGTATTCTGTTTTAAAAGAAAACAATAAGTTAACACTGAATCTCAAACAAGTGGTGAACCTAAATTGGAAAATAAAAGGTGTATTTTATATAAGTTGTATCCATTCAGAAGATAACTTGTGTGAAAATCCATAATGAGGCTTTCAAACAAATTATGATTTATTTAATTTACAAAATAGTCCTTTAGCTTTAAGTTTAGAAAACTTCTGTGATCATACAATAATGTAAGGTCATTGCAGTTGGCATTATTTTAAAAATTATCTTTATTTACACTCAACACTAAAAAGCTTAATAAATTACACACTAACAAACATGTAACTTATTGTTTACCAAACAGACGTAAAACTTTTTGGCAATTAAACAGAATATGTATTCTATTACATATATTTTTTATAAAAGATTAATTTGCTTTCCTTTAATTTCACTGTTAAGTGTTTTTTTTTTTTTTTCTTTTTTTCCTATATAGGCTCTTTAGTGCTATTATCCTGAAAGGCAATAAGTAATGGAATAAGGCTTTCGTTGGGAGGCAGAAGTTAGCAAGTCAGACAGTTTCAACAAGAAATTCTGCCAGTTTTAGCCATTGTGTGGCCATTTGGGGAAAGGCTTCAACATTTTATGTTAAAATACTGAGCAATCTTCTCATTTATCCTAATTTGAAAGGTCATTCCTTGGAATTTAGTAAACTCTGAACGCTAAGTATACTACAGGAAACATCTTTACTGACTTTTTTCCTTTCAAAGTCAGTGAAGGAATATATATGAGGTTGAACTAAAAATTTAAAGATTAAATTAAATTTTGAATATTTTCTTTTTGGAAATATATAGTGATTTTAACACCTTCAGAATTTCTGCTCTAGTGTCTCTTGTATACTTCACACAAAGTCACATGAAGCCAATACCCAGTTTTCTGTGAATTAGGCTCTAGTATAAATAAACATTCATTCATGTATTCATTTAAATATTTAGTAAACAGTTTTGGGGAACCTAATATACAGGCACTTATCTAGGTGCTTCATATATATTAGTTAAATGAAAATCAAGCAGAAATCCTTGCACCGGAGGCTACATGTTAGTGGGATGGATGGAAAATAAAAACAGCAAGCCTGGCCACGGTGGCTCACACCTGAAATCACAGCACTTTGGGAGACCAAGGTGAGTGGATCACTTGATGCCAGGAGTTTGAGACCAGCCTGGCCAACGTGGAGAAACCCTGTTTCTACTAAAAATACAAAAATTAGGTGGGTGTGGTCATGCAAGCCTGTAATTCCAGCTACTGGGGAGGCTGAGGTAGGAGAATCACTTGAACCCGGGAGGCAGAGGTTGTAGTGAGCCAAGATCATGTCACTGCACTCCAGCCTGGGCAACAGAGCAAGACTGTTTCAAATTTAGTGTTTTTTTAAATACTAAAAAAACCCAAAACAAAACAGCAAATATGTAATTTATAGTAGATTGTTGCAAGGTGATTAGTGTTAGAGGAAAAAGGACAAACTAAAATAGATGAAGAAGAAAAGAGGGCTGTGGTGGTATAGTTGTAGGTTGATTATAAATAATTATCAGTGTAGGCTCTTTAGAAGAGTTCACATTGGAGCAAGATTGCAGGGTGGTGAGTGACTTAACTATATGAATATCTGGGAGAAGAACATTTTATGCTAGTTGAAAGAAACCTACAGGTAATTTCTTAATTCTCCTTTAGAAAATGTGCCTTTCTTTAAATTTGTGCCCATTGAAATCAGAAGTACAAGCAATAAGTAAACTTGTCTAGGGGTGAAGGACTTGATAAATGGAAGAAGAGAAATTTAAACCTAGAATACAAGATCTATAGGGCCATAAGGAAGATTATCATTCTTTTCATATTCACATACTAATGTGATGCTTATGGAATGCATGGTAGAGAAAAAGACAAATGATAAAACGTAGAAATTATTCAAATAAATACCCCCTTTGATAACTATTATAATCTTAAACTGATAAAATTCTATGTTGCACAATGATCTTTGTTCCTTATCAAAAATTTCATTTCATTTTAAATGGTTGTTAAACTGGAACAAATATACTGTAATAACTGATGTCCATATACATATTAGGTTGAACTAAGATGTCCAGATGAAAAAAACCATTTCTGTTAGAAAGATTGTTTCCTCTTCAAAATGATAACATCATACGATTATTTCTGTAAAGAAAATGTACACCAAAATGTAGGGCAAGCCTTGAAGTCTAAACTATTTTGAGTAATTAGGGGTAGAATGCTGTAAGAGTGCAAACATCTAACATCTTTTATTTCTTTTAAAAAAGCACATGCCATTTCAAGACCTACACCATAGATTTAATGAAACACTGAGATGGAGTCTTCCTTTTCTAAGTTAGGAATCCATTAGCTAAATTTATTTAACTTATTCAGGCCTCTAGCTTAGGAAGCCGCATGTCCCAGGAAGCCACATGTCACATTTAAGGTTTGGAGCATATGCAGTCTTTTATGGTATTGGAGTCAGGATAGTTGAGAACTTGCTGAACAAACTTAGCTTTCAGGATTAGTATGAAAAATTACACATTTATTGGATGTTTTTGAAGAACACTTGTGTTATATCAAAACTCAAATATAAACTCTTTGTTAATTTTGGTGTGTATTTATTTTGAAGGAAGCAGACTGGAATTTGGTTCATTAAATATAAACATATATTAATTTTATGATCAGAAAGACTTTCACGCTAATAACATGGAACACAGAACAGGAAATCCTTTTGGAAAGTGCATAATTAAGGAAGTTAGCTATTGTGAGAAATTCAATTAATTTAAAAATTAAACAATATTTAGGAAAATCATTATATAAATTTCACTTATGCCAGGTTTTTCCAGACCTTAATATTTGCTCATGTTTCATTTGAAGGCCTTCCTATTCAAATTAATGAAGACAAATATTCTTCAATGCTTTATTCTTACAAATATCACTTTCTTTAACCAAGATATTTGCAATGGAATTAGACACAAGAAAATAATTTTAGTTAAAGTAGGAAAGGTAAAAATTATATTAAAAGCAATTGAAAGGGAGACATTTTAGAATATCTTAACCAAAGAAAACATAAAATTGTGAACATGGTGCATCTGTTTGGATTTTTATTTCAGCCTATTTGATGTTTCATCAATAACTGAAGGTTTGCTACAATAATAAATATATACAGTTTATCATATGTATTTGATTTATATGATTTATCAGACATTAAAAGACCTGATTTATCAGGCTTTGTCAATTTAGAAAACACTCTCGTTAAGATATTGAGCCTTGATCTTGTGACAAGATGAAAAAGAGTGGCAGCCAGCGGTATGGATGAAGAGTTCACATTTTGATTGGCATTGTCCTAACATAGCATAGAACCAGTGGTGATGTTGTCCAGAGCAGGAGATCGGTCTTGTTTACCTTTGACACCTAGCATAGGGCTAAGCACCTCAGAAGTACTTCTTAAACGATGGACCATATTGTTTAATCCTAGTGTCCCCTGACATAAATAAATGTATAGTCACATTAGTTAAAATGTAAATGTTTTACAGGAATAAACTCTGGAATAAAAAACAAGACTGGGCTGGACATGGTGACTCACACCTGTAATCCCAGCATTTTGGGGGGCTGAGGCTGGTGGATCATGAGGTCAGGAGTTTGGGACCAGTCTGATCAACACGGTGAAACCTCATCTCTACTAAAAATACAAAAATGAGTTGGGTGTGGTGGTGCATGCCTGTAATCCCAGCTGCTCAGGAGGCTGAAGCAGGAGAATCGCTTGAACCCAGGAGGCAGTGGTTGCAGTGAGCTAACATCGCACCACTGCACTCCAGCCTGGGTGACAGAGCTAGATTCCATCTCAAAACAATAATAATAATAATAATAATAATAATAAATCAGCCTGCTTTCTTCTTCCAAATGAAATATACTGCAGTATTACCAGATTTTAATTTGTTTAGAGAAAGAGCAATTTTGGCATGCAGGAAAACATGCTACTCTTGAACACCTGAGACGAGAATGCAGTGACTGCGCATATGATTTGGAAAAAAGTGAACATGAGACAGGCTAAATGAGAAAACTTAGCAGAAGAAGAGGGATACCAAAAGAGAGATGGAAAATTACCAACTGCAAATTGTGCTTACTGCATAGTTTTTCCTAGAGCCCTGCAAGTCATAGCCTCTGTTTGCTGGGAAAACTTTTATAGGTCATTTGTTTCTGATGTCCATGTCTGTCTTTTGAATGCTATCCCTTACTCTCTGATCTATAAAAGTATCTGAGGTGGCTTAAAACGTATAATTTACCTTATCTTGTAAGAGTAACTGTCAATGTGAATTACCTGAAACATGGGTTTTTAAACTGAGAGTTGAAGAATTCCTATCATAGCTATCAAAAAAGAGGTCCCTTTGAAACTAATGCAACTATATGCAAAATGTTGTTTATTTATGGAAAAAATTTGTTTTGTTTCATTACCTTTTCAATGTGTCTTAATTTATTAAATATTCAACAATAAATTCTTAAAATGAATTATGTTAAGCCAAAACCTAAATGTTTTCTGTCATCCTATTGTATAGGCACTCTTTCTTCGTATTTTTGAAAAACAAGAAAATATAAATGTCTTCCATTAGGTGGCAGTAATAAGTTCCTATAATAAGTACCTTTTTTTTTTTTTTTTTCCCAAAACAAAATAGTCAACAACTTGGAAACCTAAAAATTGAATTTATTGGCTCCTTCTCAATGTTCTTATTTTGATATTATGCAGCTGCTATAATAATCAAAACCAATTTTTTTTGACAGATGTCTACATTTATCTCTACTGTAGTGTATTCACACAAGTAGTAAAAGTAGCAAGTAAATTTGGGTAAAAAAATTTACTTTTGTTTTCTTGTGTTAGAAGAGATTCAGTTTGGATTTGGTGAGTCATATCACTGTTCAACTTTGCACAACTTCAGTATTGAGAGGTCTAATAATAGATAATACACAAAAGTGTAATGAAATATTTCAGATTTTGAGTCATATTAGATATAGGATAAAACCAGTTTCGCCAATGAGGATTGTGCAACTTTGAGTTTCACTGAGCTTCAAGTGTAAAGAAATAAACACAATTTTTGTTTAATGTACCTTTTAAAATTGTTAATATGCAGGTATTTTTAAGTGCTCCATTCTATGGAGATAGTAATTATCAACATCAATTCTATTGGGTTCTGGCATGTATTATATGAGGCAAAAAGATGGTCACCCTAAAAACTATAATTATAAATCACACTTGTTCACTCTTCCCGTCTTATAAATAGATTGTATTCTGTCTATCTGTATGCATGACGGTTGTTTGGAATGAGATTTTTCGTAGAAACAAGTTATGTACTCAGCCTCACAACAGACTTATGATGAACATGAAGATTTATTAAATATGTACTAAATGCCAAGTGCTAAACAATTTCCATGTGTTAATTCATGGATTACTTATAAAACCTTATAAAGCAGTATGATTATCACTTCCACTTTATAGATGAGAAAGGGGAAGTGGTAGATTCTGGGTTCATATATGGATGGTCTAAATCCAAAGTCCATCAGAGTGCACTTCTATAAATAACATATATCTAAATTTCTAAAATAAGTGTGTAAGTTTTTTTGTCTTAATTAATAAAGTATATTGGTATGTCTGCAGAAAAGACAAAAACAAATATATCATTAAAAGTAAAATTTTAAAGACATATGCAGATTGACTAGTAAAACATTAAACATGTTACTCTAATACTAACTTTCCATTACTAAGTACAAAATAAAAATCACAGTTTTGTATTGATGACATTCTTTTCCCATGGTTTTAACCCTGTTTTTATATTTTAATGTTATTTATTGCTCTCTGATACTTACCAAAGTTTCAATTTTTCCTTCAAATTATCCTTGGAGGGAAGGCAAAATTGAGGTGTATATGCAAAATATCTGCATAATCATTGGTCTCAGATTGGACCAATGGGTTCAAATGGACATGGGTTCAAATTAACACTCGTGTAAAATTTATGAATTCAGTAGTTGGATGCAAGAAAAATTTATCTTCATTGTGGTTAATAAAACCAAACCTGCTTGCTCATAAATATGCTATTGATCCTCCATGTCACTATTCTATAAGGAGATGGGTACTTGTAAACCATCTAGCTGCTATGTAACTAAATCATTGCAATTTAATATACCAAATGATATGCTCAAAATTCACTATGATTTTATGAGAAATGTAAATGAGGTTAGGTCAGCCTAAGCCTGAGTAGAGATAAAACTACTACAGTTTTATATAAAAGTTTATGTCATATTAACAGTTTTTTAATTCAAAAAGATACATTCTATGTTAAGGGAAATAAGATTTATCTGAAAATTGGGCTCCATTAAGCAATGTTAATAAAATATAAAACTATCACCTCAGTACCATAGGGGTTATTTATTCATTTTGGCTTATGCTATGTTTAACAGGGTTGGGATTTTTGTCATTTTAATTTTTAATGATGTAAAAAGTGTATAATACATTTAATTTAACCCACGAAAAATAAAAATAAAACTTCTTTAACCTTTCAAAAGTAAATATACTCTTTTGAACACTTTTGCAAACAATAATATTTTGTTGTGTTAGTTTTGAATAATACTGTCTCTTAAGTAAACAAACTAATTGAAAAAAAAATGGAAGACATGTGTCTTGGGAAAATATTTGCCACTTATTCCCTTATAACAATTCTAGTAACCTAGGAAACATAGATCCTAACTCAGTTCACAGGCAGTGACACTATTTTATTTATTTTTGAAGCAGTAAGACCTTCCTGTGTTCTTAAGAATTGAATACATTTCTTCTCTTTTTTGTAAAATAGCTTATTAAAATTAAATTAATTTGATTTTAAGGTTATCAAATATAGAAAAATGCAGAGATTAATTGACCTAATCTAATTCACATGGTCCATGTGACCAAATGCGTAAAGGACTGATCTATCTGGTTAGTAGGTAGAGTTTATTTTGTATTTCTGGTAAGATTTTATTTTCCACCTATTTGCATTATAATATTTTTGTATATTACATAAGAAGATGTCTTGAAATAATTTGTAATCCATCATAGTACATGTACTTTGGCAGAAAAAGAGAACATACCTGAGAAATTGTGAATGTTTATAGTTCACCCATATATTTGAAAACCAGATACAGAGAAATGCTTTAAATAACTGTGTACCATTTTTCCGTGTTCAGTATATCCTCCAGAATTCTGAGTAAGTCAAGAACTAAGATACGTTAAACACTTGACTCTCATAAGAGTGTCTTTCATTGACCCCATTGCAATGAAACAGCTTGTGTTATGGTTTAATAGCTTCTCTCAGTGCCAAGCATAAGATATGCAATAAAGTAAAAGTTTTTAAATAATGTTTCTTGAACATATTTATATTCTGAAAAGTTGATACCATATCATTGTATCTCCAAAACCAGAATAATTTGTTAAAGTTGTATTCAAGGTCATATGTAGAATATGAAATAAATTTTGTTTAGTGAATACATTTTTCATCCTCTAAAGTTTATTTTATTTTACCTATAAAGGTCCAGAACAATCTTTAAAAATAAAGTTACTATCAAACTTTTGTCATGTAGATAAAATTGATAAAATATTTTTATAATGTTTCCAAATATGATCTAATTAGAAATATATAATAATGCTATTAACTGAAATTCAGTTAGTTTTTATGCATTTATCAAATAATTTGTCCACATTAATCTGTAAAGCAAATAAGGCAATAATTTTACCTTTATATTATTCTCAATTTACTAAATTTTATTTCTTTTATGCATGAAAAAATATTATAATATGTGCAGGTGAACTTAAATGTTCTTACAAATGTGCTAGGTATTGACTTCACTTAAAATTCATTATATGTTTGGAATCACCAGTGAGAAAAGCATATACATCTTGGCCATTCATTTAAAATAATTTTTAAAACTGCAGACCCAGTTTTATTTTTAAAAATGCTTTTGTTATTCCAATTTTTCAAAGTGAATAGTTTCATATAGTATAAAAATCTACATACTTTAAATATTAGTATAATGCTTTGGCATGTAAGTTAGAAACAAATCTTGTAACAATAGCCAAAGGTATTATCTCTTTAAGAAATAGAATATTTCAGGTAAAAAACGTTTCAGCTCACATTATTAACATAATAATTCAATTCTATGTTTCATTTTACATATTTAGAATTGAGTGTAGGTTCAATGCATTGATTTTTATGACGCTACAAGGAAACATCATCTAGCAAAGTAAATTCATTTCTTTATGGCTAAAAGCATGCATTGATACTCTGATATTCTCTTATCATTGAAGAAAGCACAGTTTGAATACATTCATATGAAGTTTTATTTCAAATTTCAAACTTCCAGTTATTTTCTCAAATAATTCCTTTGCCTAATGACCTTCAATGTTCATCGCCTAGTGTTTTTCAAAAGTATTTTTGGAAAATAAAGATTGTAAACCATACTGTTACCAAAGTCATAAAAATTTAATCAAATTATACAAGAAAATAATGGGTTTTGGGCTGGCAATTAAATTAAAATTAAAGAAGTTTGGAAAGTTGCTCATTATATAATATGATCATAATATACTACTTCCTAAAAATATTCTTAAATAAAAAATATTGTTTTAATTTTTGTTACTAACTCATGCCATTGGGTTACTAAATGTGTTGTTTCTACTCCATCCCCTCCTCCCCATTTATGTAATGACTAAAGTCACATTCTAAAAACACTTTTCCCATTTCTACATACGTGTCAGGAAACTCAGTACAATTGAAGATTTAAAAGGGAGAGAAATCAGCCATGATACTTTCAAATAATCACAAAACTAAGAATTAATTTAAATTTTCATTATATTGAGGAATTTGTGGAAAAATTGAGTTGAAAATTACCGAGGAGTTAACTCAGGATGTTTGTAGTCTACTGTTAATGTGTCAGATATGAGTGATTAAGTACAGGATGCTTCCATTGCAGGACCTCTTGAAAAGTATAATTTCATTTAGGTGAGAAAATATATAACTTAGAAATTATATCTATCAACATAATTTAAAATTTGACATCAAACTTTCTTCAACAACAAATTTGTGGTATATCTATAGAAACACTTTATTAAGCAGACACTAGTTTCTTAAATTGTTCAGGACAGTCTGTACTACCAGAATGAGCATTAACAGATGTTTTATCTCAACATTTCAGCAAATTATATCCTGGAAATTCTTTTTAAATAAATACTTCAGTTTCTTCACTTAATCATCTAATATACTTGTTTGGGAAAGCTGTCACGTTTCTTTATCCGCAAACATCTTGATATCACACCCTCCTCCAAAAGCTTGCAGAGGGGAGCCAGTCAATTGGAAGTATTCTCTTAAAGATTTTAAAATTAAGAATTGTTATAAAAATCTGTATTTCTTAAACTCTGGTTTTTTTTTTCTTTGTACCCGACACCATGATCCAAAAAAAGAGGAAATGGGGTTAGCATAAGAGAGATTTAGCACATCTGGCAACAATGAACAACAAAAATTAGTTTAATAGTTAGAGATATATGTATAAATAGAGGTAGAAGGCAAATAAAGGCAAATATAATAAATCCAAAGTGATTACTTTTAAAAACTCTGCATTGTGTTCAGCCACAGAGTAAGTGAGACTCCGAGACCCCTTAGGTAGTTATTCTTTTACCTCTTCTTAGAGCTGATTATACGGAAAGTTTAAAGACACTTCCTAAGGGGAAAATGTTTTCCAGCTCTCAAGATTCAAACTTAGCTAATAGTAGAGCTAATTTTTAAAGGCACTGTTCTTTGATCAGAAATATGTCTTTTAATCCATTTAGATTTTTAATACTTGCTAAATTTATTTTCTCAAACACCATGATAAGCAATATTATCTAGTAGTAATAGATTTTGTATTCATGTTGGGATAATATGCTGTATTTTCTCAAGCATGTGAAATAAATGAGAATATATTTCAACATTATTTCAATGCTACCTACTAAATTCTGTAACAGAAACATTGTCAAACTATATGAGAATAGTACTTAGAATAAATATAGTTATTTTGAATAGCACACTTACCCAGTCCAGCTCTTAAGGAAATTCTTGGTGAAATATTCTTAGGATGGAATTTTACTTTCTGAGATTCCACAGAAGAGATTTAACCCCAGGCAAGGTGGGGAAGAGTGAAAGCTTTGTAATGTGATCCTGCAATCAGGATGAGATCCAGTTAGCAGAGCTTGATGGCTCTAAAGCAGGAGGTGACACTCTGCTGGAGAGAGAGAGGTTGTTCTGAGTAGATTTTATGTGTTGTCAGATTGTAAGTGATCAGCAGCAAAAGGGAAACATCAGAGCTTCCTGTTACATCACTCTGACCCCGCCTGCCGTTAGTGTTAGGTTACTTTCTTTCTCAAATAGCATACCCCAGGAAAGCAGCACTCCTTTCTTATTGTGAGACAAGAGGAAGAAGCAGCCTGAAGAGAGAGAGATCATAGGCTGTGTGAATACATTGTTACCAGTAAAAAGCTGGCTGGCTTTCACCTTGACTGAGTTCTGTTAGAACTTGCCAAACAAGCTACTTGTGATTTGAAGGAAATCTGAATATAAAATTCTGCTCAAAGAATCAAAGGAGTTAGGAGTGTGTGTGTGTGTGTGTGTGTGTGTGTGTGTGTGTGTGTGTGTGTTAAATTATAGCTTACAAAGTATCCAGGGAAAAAAAAAATCTAACAAACCTTTCTTTATAGCAGAATACAGAAAAAATTAACTGCCTTCATCATGATTGGTTCTGTGATTTGGCTCTTCTTAATTTGGAGCTCTACTAATTGTGTGCTGGTCTTCAATCAGTTCCTAATCAGTTAAGTCGACCAATAAACTTTATCCTGCATTTTAAAAATATTTTATTTTTTCCTTTACCTTATTCATAACATAAGAATATGAGTGTGTGTTATAAATTCAACTTGTGTATGTGTGTGTACGGAGTGTTTCTTTTTTAATATATAGGTATATATATTTGACAAAAGAGCCTTTTAAATAATTCATAATTTTAAAATTGTTGCACACAGTTAAAAATATTTGGTATAATTATGTTTTCTAAAATCTAAAAAATAATTTATACTACAATATTTGTAAATCAAAACAACCTTAAAAAATATGGATAGGCTATAAACATAATATTATAAGATAATATAAAATACATAACATGTTTTTTATTTTAGACAAAATTTCATCTCAAAACACAATTTTTTCCTTAATATGTTTAATAAATCATTGGATATGATCAGGAAAAATGTCATAAATTTGAAATGGTTTTTTCATTTTTACAACTTGGTAAATGTATGATGTGAAACAATATATTGCCTCTGTAACCTAAGCAGCACTAAAAGTCACTTAATTTATCTGGGCATAAATTTTCTCATCTATAAACTAGAAGAGATAGATTTTATTCCTAAGGCTTTGAATTGACAAGTTTCATAACATTTAGAAATAGATAAGCTATGGTGAGGCTCATTCAATTCTTAGTGAATTGTTACTGAAATTCCAGGATAAAATGAGGTGCCCATACACCTATTAGGCAAACAAAGGATGTAAAGGCAAAATAAATTCAGGAATATCATATTTTTAAAGCAGGGTGCTCGTGTTGACATTTTTATTGTCTGGATTAGTGGAAGAAAATGTTTATACAATCTTTGATTTTAAGACCAGTAAGAGCAATATTGATTGAAAAAAACAGACATGTAAAAATGGGATATACCTTAATCTCTATAATTATGGTAATAGAGAAGACTTGTAAGAAACTGAGTTACACCAGTGTGGTTATTGGGAGATAGAGGCAGGGAAAACAGAAGAGTTAAGTAGTCATAAAATATTTTATTTTGTGATAGGGGTTTGATTTTGCTTTGCTTTGGGGGGCTATTGAGTTGTACTTCTTTTTGAACTGTTTCCTTCAGCCCATGAGAAGAAAAGATTAATGTTGCAAATTATTACTGGCTACACAAACAATGACTCTTCAATCAGAAAATGAATGTGGATATTTCAAGGTGAAATCTTGATTCAGTTATGATGTTGAGCTAGCACTCTGCTTGCGGAACCACTAACAAAGAAGTTGAAAGTACTAAGAACTAAAAGACATGAAATTCCATTTCAGGTTCTGATACTGTGGTGTGATGTTGACAAAGCTTTCTAGGCTTGGTGTATCCATCTTGAAATTCAGAGCAAAACAAATACTGGATTTTAATATGCAAGTAATGATGGGTCATGTCTCATCTTCCATGCTAAATATAATATATAAATCCTATAAAGAGATTAATATATGTTTTTTGAATTTAATTAATTTGTGGAAAACTAAAACATTTACCAATATGTTTATATAAATATTGATATTTTTGTCTTTCCAAAGATTATTTGATCTTTTTTTTTAGACTGAGTTTTGCTGTTGTAGCCAGGACTAGAGTGCAATGGTGCAATCTCATCTCACTGCAACCTCTGCCTCCTAGTTTCAAGTAATTCTCCTGCCTCAGCCTCCCAAGTAGCTGGGATTACAGGTGTGTGCCACCACGCCCAGCTAATTTTTGGTGGTTTTTTTTTTTTTTTTTTTTTTTAATATAGAAATGGGGTTTTACCATATTAGCCAGGCTGGCCTCCAACTCCTGACCTCAAGTGATCCACACATCTTGGCCTCCCAAATGGCTGGGATTACAGGTGTGAACCACTGCACCTGGCGAGATTCATTGATTTCATTTGTCTAACACTAGTAAAGGCTATTGAAGGAAAAAAAAAAATCATGTTTGAGTTCATGTCAGAAAATCCTTAATCCAATGCTTTTTCTCTTCTACTCTATATTAAGTGTTATACTTGATGGAGTGTCTAATAGAAGTTGTATTATTTACATTTAAATTGATGGACACATGGGCCCATGGTTGTAGTCCATGAAGACTACTAAATTTTATTAATATCATCTTTAAGCCTTATTTAGACATAATAAGAAAATTCATCCTAGTAATCCTTAAAAGTTACCATTTTATACACTTCAGAAGAAATAAATGGTACAAGGACTTCCAGGAAGGCATTCAGAGTATTCTAAGTTATTTAGGAGCAAGTGAAAAGACAGATCATAAAAACTTCTGTAATGCCTACTGAAACATGAAAGCAAATGTTTGGAAAGTTGTAGCAGAACTAAATGAAAATATTTCAGTAATCACGCGAGCCAGTGTGGCATTATGTAGATTTATGTGTTATAATCTTTCTTCAGAAGTCACTTGCAATAATTTAATTAGTAGTGACCAGATTTGTATTTTGAGCTAGGTAATATGCTAACTGTGTTTTAGCAAGATAAGGAAAAGTAGAATGTGTTCGGCTATCTAGTCTTTCAGTAAACAGGTTGACTAGCATATGAGAAGTTAAGGGTCAAATTTTACGAAGTTTGCCACTGATGCTGCGAACGTAGAATCTAGATGTAATGATGCAGAGCACTGCAATAAGATTTTCTGTAGAAGTGAGAAATGGTATGTAAGTGTAGAAATATATACATGTAATGACAGTCACACATTTTCATTTTAGAATCCTACATGCAAGATTTATGCTTTTATTTGTGGTCACACGTAAGGCTCACAAGCACCATTTTCTTCCAACTGGTTACCATGTGAAATGCATGTTGACTCAGAATTAGGAGGCAGCTAACTCAAAGTTTCTGGGGTACTGTTTATATTGAATATGTTAGTTAGACCAGACGAAAATGTGGTTTGACAAATTTAGTTTTCTACTGACCAAAGTGACCATTTATTTTGAATTTGTATGGATACTGCCTTGGAAGTATAGTCCTGTCACAAGAACAAACAAAATAAAACAGAACATTTTTACAGGAAATGCATTAAGTACAGACTTTCCCTGGTGAGAGTGTAAGAATAAATCAAAAGAAAGACTTTTTAAATGATGTCTATGAAGTTTTTAAAGTTATTATTTTATGTTAATAATTCTTCTGTGTTCTTAATTGTCTGAAAGTAATTACTTATACTTGGTGATAATTTATGCATTCAGCAAAATTATACATAACTTGCTTTCTGAAAAACACACCAATAATTTGAGGAGAAACCCATCAACTTTACATCAGAAGCTTATGTGTTTACACGCTTTACATTAAAAAACTACTTCTGGCAAGGAAATAAGTTGATTTGACCGTTTATTATTTTACCTAGGAATTGCTGTCAGCATTTTTCAAGTTGCTTTTCAAAACAAATAAAAATAAATTGCATTTAGTAAAAGAATCTGGTTACAATGTCTGGGACATTGAGCGTGAATATGCTATTATCTATTACTAAAACCAGGGCTGATTTTCACTTTAATTGTGTACATAATTATCATTTTAAAGAAAATCACAATATTATTTTAAAAACATGTACTGTGAATAAGAATTTGGAAAGTGCAGAAAACTATGTTTGAAGTGAACAGTATATATATCAGGTCAGATATGCAGAAATGTATGCCAGGTTAATATACAGCTAAATAAAACTATAGCCTACATATAGAATTTCTTTTGGTATTTAAAAATGTATTTCCTCAAGAAAGTCAAGTAACATAAAAAATAATTGGCCAAACATTTGCTATTTTTAAAATTCTTATATCCTCATGGATTAAGTTCTCCCAGGGAACTTAGCATTTTCTTACAGATACTCATGAGTGTTGGAGGTGTGGGTATTGTGAGAATAAAGTGTTAGTACTGGCAAATGAGTGATGTCATGGACTGATTCAAGTGGATTTTGAAATACAACAAAATTATACATACTTTAAATGAGAGTACACGATGAACTTTCTAAGGGGAAATACCTTCAATAGGGTGATCATATGTCCTAGTTTTCTGGGGCAGTCCTAATTCATACTTTCAAGCTCAAAAGTGTTCTGGTTTGGAAAAAAAAATTAGACAGCATATGGTGAACATAGCCATATTATCCCTAGAGCAATGACAAGTAGCATATAAATACTAAGAGTGAGTGAGTAATTTATTTGGGAAACCCAAATATTTTTTTTCCCAGAAGAGTTTAAAATAGTTCTTACTATATCTAGGATGGTTTTAGTTGGCATTAAAAAAGATGCCCTTTTAAATAGATATGCATTTAATGTGGATTTATTCTGAAATGGTTCTTATTTGCTGAATATCAATTTTGATTGTGAAAAATAAAAGGTTTATTTAAATTTGCATTTAGTCATTTTCACTTCAGTAGTATTTGATTAAATGACTAATCCCTATATTTTACATAAATAATTTAATCATTAGGTTCTAAAGATGCCAAATAGTATTCATGTCTTTCCAGTATTAACTATTTTCTTCAGCTATGATCATATTTACATAACTTTTAAAAACATTAAAAACTGATATTTTTCTGTATTTTCTTTAAAGTCTTATTCATATTTACTATCACTCAATGTACAGTGAGACTTTAAATATAAATGACTGTGGAACTGTATGTAGTGCATGTAGTGCGTATATTAAAGTATTAGACAACTGATTTGCTTCAGAACCCTTAACACCTTTGAGAAAGTGTCACATCTTTCTTTTTAAAGTTTTGAGGAATCTATAGTGTCATCCTGCCATCTAGTGTTAGACATCCTCGAATTACAAAAAGTTGTTCTCTGACCAGAATAAAAATGAAATTCTATTGCCTTTTCTCTAATGAAAAACATCTCACCAACTAGGGAAGATTTCTAAGAAAACATTCTGATTTACTTGATAAATGTAGTTACAAGGGGCAGGTAATCAATGCAGACTCTACAAATTAAATCCCATATAGTCGAAGGAGAATATATGTTTCATCAAATTTCAAATGCAAAGGAAAACAATTGTTTAATAAATGTTAAATCACAATGTAATTTAAAAATTACGAACTAAGGTGGCATACCTTCTTTTGTCTTCCTTGTATCTATCGATCCATCTGTATTCATGATTCAAAGCTAGAAATAGCTAGGCCAAAGAAGACTAACTCCTACATATCTGATGAAGAATACAAATCAGAACATTGAAAACTAACAACAGAGTTATAAATATCTCTCACATCTGATAAACAAGGCTCTCACTGTGTTGAAGCATGGAAAACATTTGTTCTACCACCATCTGTTGGAAACAAAAATCAATCATTAATTCACTATAATCCTGCTCTGGCTTAATGACTCCCACCCTGCTAACGTTGCCATAGCCAGTACCAACTTGCATTTGCCATCTGGGGGCACAGGAACTGGCCCACCTAGTATGATATCACCCCTGCTAACACCAATGCATGCTATTTTGAAGCCTAAGTGGGGGATTAAAAAAAATATTGGATATTGGTTGCAAACATACACTTACATAGAAGGAATAGTTTCCAGTGTTCAAGGGCAAAGTAGAGTGACTATAGTTAACCACAATGTATCGTATATTTTTAAATGCCTAGAAGAGAGGACTAGAATTGCTCCCAACGTAGGAAAATGGTTAGTACTCAAGTTAGTGGATACTTTAAGCACCAGGACTTGATTGCTGCACATTCTGTGCACCTAACAAGAGACCACATATGCCCCATAAAATGTATGACTATTATGTATCAATTTTTTAAGTATGTGAGAAAGGCATCAAAATAGAGTCTACTAAAAAGGCTGCTGCAGGTAGACAAAACTTATTCAAGTGCTATGCTTGGATTGCTCCTGGAGCTTGTAGACCAGTAAGCAAGAAGAGAGACACACATGCATACATGAGCACACATAATGTAGGGCCATGTTGATTGTGGTAAGTGATTTGTATTTTACTCAATGTGCAATGGGTCAGATAAGCCAAAGCATGTTTTAGGAACATGCTGGTGGGTCTGGATGAGGTTTGGGTAAGGACAAAAGTCCAAAAACTTTTTCTAGAAAATATTTTTATGACTTTCTACAAAGTATTAGTTGAAGTTAATATCCTTAGTTTTAATCACACTCCCTTACATATGATACTCTTAAAATTCATTTCTTATGGCATTTTTAGATTCAGAAATTTAAAATGCTACCATTAAAAGACTCTCTTTTTTTGGATTAACTGTAAGGAAGCATAAAACCAAATTTGACTTTGAATTATGTCAACTATTCTACAGTTATATGTCAATAATCAGGACACATTTTGAGAAATGGGATGTTAGGTGAGTTCATCATTGTGTGAACATCATAGTGTGTACTTACACAAACCTAAGGAGTAGAGACTACTACACACCTAGGCTATGTGGTGTAGCCTATTGCTTCTAGGCTACGAACCTGTACAGCATGTTACTGTACTGAATACTGTATAGGGCATTTATCACAAATGGAGCTTGCAGGACTAGAAGTTACTCTGGGAGAGTGAATGGAAAATGAATGTGAAGGCCTAGGACGTTGCTGCATACCACCGTTGACTTTATGAACAGTGTTGTCTTAGGCTACAATGAATTTGTAATAAACATATATTTTTTCTGAAACAATAAGCTAATTTTAGCTTACTGTCTTTTATTCAATAAACTTTTTAATTTATAGAAAATTGAATTTAATGTAAAAAGTTTGAATTTAAAATTTTTTGAATTCTTTTGTAATAATAGCTTAAAACACAGACATGTTGCACTGGTGTATGAAATATTTTTTTCTCCATAAGCTTTTTTCCTGTTTTTAAAATTTGTTTATTTTTACTTTTTAAAGTTTTTGTTAAGAACAGAGACGCAAACACATGCATTAGCCTAGGCCTATACAGCATCAGGATAATCAATATCACTGTGTTCTGTCTCCACATCTTGTCCTTCTGGAAGGTCTTCAGGGGCAAAAATATGCATGGAGCCATCATCTCTGATAACAGTGACTTCTTCTAGAATGTCTTTCTTCTGAACGGCCTGACAATGTTTTACAGCTAACATTTTTTTTTAATAAGTAGAAGGAAGACATTTAAAAATAGTAATAAGGTGAGAGTTAGTGACTCACCCCTATAATCCTACCACTTTGGGAACTGAGGCAGGAGGATTGCTTGAGGCCTGGAGTTCAAGACAATAGTGAGACTGTCTACACACACACACACACACACATGCACGTGCGCACGCACACACACAAATTAAAAATTGGTGGTGCACATCTGTAGTCCCTACTTGGAAGGCTGAAGTGGGAAGATTCTTGAGCCCAGGAGTTCAAGGCTGCAGTGAGTCATGATTGTACCACTGCACTACAGCCTGTGAAACAGAGCAAGACCCTGTCTCAGAAAAACTCCAAATTGGATATGTAAGTAAAAATAAAATACAATAGCAGTAAAACATGTAGTAAAATAAATACATAAATCCACAACTTAATTTTTATTATCATAAAAATTATTTATCAAGTATTATGTATTGCACACAATTGTGTGTACTATTCCTTTATATGACTGGCAACATGGTAGGTTTCATCAGCTTTACCACAAACACATGAGTAATCTGTTGTGCTATGACATTACAGCAGCTAGGAAATCATTAGGGGATAGGAATTTTTTAGCTCCATTATAAACTTATAGGACGACTGTCATATGTGTGGTTCATCATTGACCGAAATGCAGCTCATGACAATATTTCAAGTACTTAATATCTGGTAGCACTGAAGCGTCTCTGCTTTATTTTAGGGAAAGTTGAGACAGAAAAGTAACATTGTTGAAAACTGGGATTGTTTCCAAAAATATGCTATACTTTTAATATTTTTAAAATTTAATTCTGTGGAGATTTTATTTCCACTTTTTAGATGGGGAATCTTAGTAGTTTATTCAACTGGAAATTGGTAGAACTGAAGCTTTAGGTGTTTTGTTATTGAACCTGTCTTCTTTCTTTACAACATATTACCACCAATTTTTCCATTATTTGAAAAATATCTAATTTGGTAAACTATTTCAGATATTTTTCAAAGTAAACTATATGGACTACATGCCAAATTATATGAACTATTGGGGCTTAAGTTAGATAATTACACTTTAAGAAAAAGAAAATAGTGAACATTAGCAAAATAGGAAAACATAACAATGTTCAGCAAGTTCACATGAAAACTTTGACAACAAACTTGGTTACTTTTCTATTTTGAATTCTGATGTCTATCCATAGCATAAATTGCTCATATTATTTGTATATGAATAATAACATAGATTCTGAATATTTGGGAGGATGACAAGCAATCATGATGGTCATTTTTTAAACTTTTAAAACTTCTCAGGAACATAAGACGTGCAAATATTTTAAGATGAATTTTATATGTTTGTAAATAAAAAGAACAATTCACTGATTTTTGCCCTTTTAAAATCCATGTTAGAGAACTTTTCATATTAAAAAACTATTAGCAATTCTTAGACAATTATGTCAAAAACAAATTATTTACAAAAATTAAAAGTTATCTAATGCATAATTTTTTACATGTCCCTCAATTAATCCTGCTAACAGTAAAACCACTTCATATTTATGTTCATTTCTCATTTTATAGAGTTGCCTTAGCAGACACAATTTACCTCAAATTTTCTACTTTGATTTGTAATTGCCTAGCTTATTTGAATAATTGTTGTTACCGCTCAGAGACTGTATTCTAAACCATTGAAATATTAAACAGTAAATTGTATAAACCAAATGCTACCATTTGACTGAATCCTTATGATGTAGTATGGTGCTAAGCCCTTTCGTATATATTCTCTCATTTCCTCACAATCATTTTGCAGACAAAGCAAGAGGATTAATGTGTATGAAGGTCTACTGAATCCAAATCTAAGTTGGTTTGAATTTAAATCCTGTGATATTATCATATTTGATGTGGTATTTGATTTTTCTCCCACTATAGTCTTAAAATAGTCTTCATGTGCATTTTCCAGTTTATTAACAACCAGTACAGATGACAGAAACTGTGGAATACAATGGTTTTAAATGTTGTCTCCCTAATTAAATGACTCTGTGTGTGTGTGTGTGTGTGTAGTGTGTATGTGTGTGTGTATGTGTGTGTTTAGCTTATGAAGAATGAAAATAGTTAATAAAGAATATGTAAAGGGCTAAATAAAAAGTTTCCTAACATATACAGTTCTTAGCTTTAGAATTTTAAATATTTTATCATTGAACAGTAGCAGACATATTGAAGAAAAAATGGTAATTGTTTATTTTGTCATCTCTGGAGCAGCAATTTCTTGGCAAGATGGATCAGTTAGGTAGCTCACAGCTGTTCACATCTTGAAACTCTGGAAATTTCCCTAGAGTGATTTACAAATTTTGTGGAACATTCTGTTGAGAGTGCGGAATATGTTTAAAAAAAAGACTCTTGGAAAGTCAAAGCTCTTGCTTTCTGATTCCAAAAATTGACTAAGAAGAAGGAAGCAGCAGTTTCCTCTGGCTTCTAATCTGAGAGCACCTGCAGCTTAGAAAAAGCATTCAGTAAATTAGAATTTTACCCCTTGTGCAAATACAGATTAAATATGAATTAAGTTCCTAAATACATTCAAGTTCATAATTGACTTGGCTGATTTTATCTTACAATGAAAAAGAATAGCAAATCATCAGTAATATTGACAGGAATGAGTTGATTTTGGCTACAATTAGGATTTGTCTAAAATTTATTAGAATAAATTGTTGATTGAAATAAAATATTTTGTACTAGAAAAATTTAATTCTAGTTAATTATTCTTAATTAAATTTGACTTGCTTCTTTAAAATAATTAAGAGACTAAAGGGATGATCTTTTTGGGTGCGGATCCAAGATGGCCGTTTAGGAACCGCTTGGGATTGTAGCTCCCAGTGAAAGCATGGAGGTGAGTGGACGCTGCATTTCCAGATGGATTTTTATTGCCCACAGACCAGGAGATTCCGAGGCGGAGGAGCCCCACGGGTTGCCAGCACGACTGTTTTGGCCTGCACGGCCCTTTTGGTTCTGAGGCTGTTTTGGCCCGCTGGGCTGCTTTGCGGCGCCCCAGCACAGCAGTTCTCCATACAAAATACACTGGTCCAGGTGCCCTTTTGGCTGGCGATTGGAGCCCTGGGAAGGCGCAGTAGCCCATTCATCTGACTAAAGGGGGATCGGAGGCAGGGAGCCAGGCCAGGAGATTCCTGGGCAAAAACAAACAAACAAAAGGCCCCATGAATCTCAGCGCTGCTACTTCAGCTGGCACAGGGAGTTGCTGCAGGGGAAGTCACATAGGCCCTGGTGCCTTTTCAACAGGCGACTGAAACACCTGGGAAAGAGTCGACCATTCAACTGGAGAGCAAAAGGCTCTGAGGCAGGGAGCCAGGTGATCAGGCTTGTCTGGTCCCACCCCCACAGAAGAACAGCAATCGGAAACTCTTTGGATTGAGAGTTTCACAGCAAGCACAGCTGAACTCGGACGGTCCAGCTCCATGGGGGAGGGGTGTCCACCATTGCTGAGGCAGCCCACCATTGCTGAGGCAACCCACCGTTGCCAAGGCAACCTGCCAATACAGCGAGAGTCTGCCATTACAAAGGCAGGCCACCATGCTGAGACAGTTCTAACTACACCCATATAAACAGGACTACAGGGAAGTTCACATGACCGCTGGGCAGAGCCCACAGCAGCTCAGCAAAGCCTCTGCAGGCAGACAGTGACTAGGCTGCCTCATTGCTGCACAGGGCAGCCCTGAAAAAAAAAGGCAGCAGCACAACGGCAACTCATAAATAAAGCCCTAACTCCCTGGGACAGAGCACCAGGGGAAAAAGGTGTTTATGAGGTCTGCTGCAGCAGACCTAAACGTACATGCCCAGCAACGCTGAATGAAAAACGGAGCTCACAACTCAGCCCTTGAGCTCATGTAAAGGACAGACTGTCTCCTCAAGCAGCTCCCTGACCCCCGAATATCCAAAGAGTCACCTCATAAAGGAGAGATCAGACTGACATTTAGCGGGTATCCTTCTGGGACAAAGATAGCAGAAAAAGAAACTGGCAGCAACTGCTACTGTTCTGCAGCTGCTGCAGGTGATCCCCAGGCAAGCAGGGCCTGGAGTGGACCTCAGCAGTCCTACAGCAGAGGGGCCAGATTGTTAGAAGGAAAACTAAGAAACAGAAATAGCTTCATTATCAACAAATTGGACATCCACTCAGAGACCCAATCTGAAAGTCAGCAACTACAAAGACGACAGGTGGATAAATCCACAAAGATGGGAAGAAACCAGCACAAAAAGGATGAAAACACCAGAAACCAGAACACCTCTCCTCCTGCAAGTGTTCACAACTCCTCACCAGCAAGGGAACAAGACTGGATGGAGGATGAGTGTGATGAAATGACAGAATCAGACTTCAGAAGGTGGGTAATAAGGAACTTCCGTGAGCTAAAAGAACATGTTCTAACCCAATGCAAAGAAACTAAGAACCTTGAAAAAAGATTTGACAAAATGCTAATGAGAATGGACAAATTAGAGAGGAATATAAGCGAACTGATGGAGTGAAAAACACAACACGAGAACTTTGTGAAGCATGCACAAGTTTGAACAGCCGAATTGACCAAGCAGAAGAAAGGATATCAGAGGTCGAAGATCAACTCAATGAAATAAAACGAGAAGGCAAGTTTAGAGAAAAAGGGGTAAAAAGGGATGAATAAAGTCTCCAAGAAATGTGGGACTATGTGAAAAGACCTAATCTACGTTTGATAGGTGTACCTGAATGTGACGAAGAGAATGAATCCAAGCTGGAAAATACTCTTCAGAATATTATCCAGGAAAGCTTCCCCAACCTAGCAAGGAAGGCCAATATTCTAGTCCAGGAAATACAGAGAACACCACAAAGATATTCCTCAAGAAGAGCAACCCCAAGGCACATAATCGCCAGATTCACCAGGGTTGAAATGAAGGAGAAAATGCTAAGGGCAGCCAGAGAGAAAGGTTGGGTTACCCACAAAGGGAAGCCCATCAGACTCACAGCAGATCTCTCAGCAAAAACCCTACAAGCCAGAAGAGAGTGGGGGCCAATATTCAACATCCTTAAAGAAAAGAACTTTCAACTCAGAATTACATATCAAGCCAAACTAAGCTTCATAAGTTAAGGAAAAATAAAAACCTTTGCGAACAAGCAAGTACTCAGAGATTTCAACACCACCAGGCCTGCTTTACAGGAGCTCCTGAAAGAGGCTGTACACATAGAAAGGAAAAATCAGTACCAGCCACTCCAAAAATAAACCAAATGGTAAAGAGCATCAACCCAATGAAGAATCTATATCAACTAATGGGCAAAACAGCCAGCTAGCATCAAAATGGAAGTATCAAATTCACACAGAACAATATTAACCCTAAATGTAAATGGACTAAATGCCCCAATCAAAAGACACAGACTGGCAAATTGAATAAAAAGCCAAAACCCATCAGTGTATCCAGGAAACCCATCTCACGTGCAAAGATACACAAAGGCTCAAAGTAAAGGGATTGAGGAAGATTTATCAAGTAAATGGAGAGCAAAATAAAGCAGGAGTTGCAATTCTTGTCTCTGATAACATAGACTTTAAAGCAACAAAGATCAAAAGAGACAAAGAAGGACACTACATAATGGTAAAATGATCAATGCAACAAGAAGAGCTAATGATCCTAAATATATACACACCCAATACAGGAGCACCCAGATACATAAGGCAAGTTCTTAATGACTTACAAAGAGACTTAGACTCCCACACAATAATAGTGGGAGACTTTAACACCCCGTTGTCAATATTAGACAGATAAACCAGACAGAAAATTAAGAAGGATATCCAGGACTTGAACTCAGACCTGGACCAAGCAAATCTAATAGACATTTACAGAACTCTTCACCCCAAATACACAGAATATACATTCTTCTCAGCACCACATTACACCTACTCTGCAATTGACCACATAATTGGAAGCAAATAACTCCTCAGCAAATGAAAAAGAAAGGAAATCATAACAAACAGCCTCTCAGACCACAGTGCAATCAAGTTAGAATTCAGAATTCAGAAACTGACTCAGAACCACACAGCCTCATGGAAACTGAACAACTTGCTCTTGAATGTTGACTGGATAAACAACGAAATGAAGGTAGAAATAAAGACGTTCTTCGAAACCAATGAGAATGAAGACACAACATACCAGAATCTCTGGGACACATTTAAAGCAGTCTCTAGAGGAAAATATATAGCAATAAGTGCCCACATGAGAAGAAAGGAGAGATCTAAAATTGACAACCTATCATCAAAATTGAAAGAGCTAGAAGAGCAAGATCAAAAAAACTCAAAACCTAGCAGAAGACAGGAAATAACTAAGATCAGAGCAGAACTGAAGGAGATAGAGACACAAAAAACTCTTCAAAAAATAAATAAATCCAGGAGCTGGTTTTTTGAAAAGATCAACAAAATAGACAGACCACTAGCCAGATTAATAAAAAAGAAAAGAGATAATAACCAAATTGATGCAAAAAAAAAAAATGAAAAAGGGGATATCACCACAGATTCCACAGAAATTCAAACCATTATCAGAGATTATTACAAACAACTCTATGCACATAAACTAGTAAACCTGGAAGAAATGGATAAATTCCTGGACACTTGCCTCCTGCCAAGCCTAAACCAGGAAGAAGCCGAAACCCTGAATAGACCAATAACAAGGTCTGAAGTTGAGGCAGCAGTTAAGAGCCTACCACACAAAAAAAGCCCAGGTCCAGACGGGTTCACAGCCGAATTCTACCAGACATACAAAGAGGAGCTGGTACCATTCCTTCTGAAACTATTCCAAATAATCCAAAAAGAGGGAATCCTTCCCAAATCATTTTATGAGACCTACATCATCCTGATACCAAAATCCGGCAGAGATTCAACAAGAAAAGAAAACTTCAAACCAATATCCATGATGAACATAGATGCAAAAATCTTCAATAAAATACTGGCAAGCTGATTGCAACAGCACATAAAAAACCTTATCCACCGTGATCAAGTAGGATTCATCCCGGGGATGCAAGGCTGGTTCAACATACGCAAGTCCATAAATGTAATTCACCACATAAACAGAACCAAAGACAAAAACCACATGATTATCTCAATTGATGCAGAGAAGGCCTTTGACAAAATTCAACAGCCCTTTATGGTAAAAACCCTCAATAAACTAGGTATTGATGGAACGTATCTCAAAATAATAAAAGCTATTTATGACAAACCAACAGCCAATATCATACCAAATGGGCAAAAACTGGAAGCATTCCCTTTGAAATCTGGCACTAGACAAGGATGCCCTCTCTCACCACTGCTATTCAATATAGTACTGGAAGTTCTAGCCAGAGCAATCAGGCAAGAAAAAGAAATAAAAGGTATTCGAGTAGGAAAGGAGGAAGTCAAATTGTCTCTATTTGCAGATGACATGATTGTATATCTAGAAGACCCCATCGTCTCAGCCCAAAATCTCCTGAAAGTGATAAGCAAGTTCAGCAAATTCTCAGGACTACAAAATCAGTGTGCAAAAATCACAAGCATTCCTATACATCAATAACAGACTTAAAGAGAGCCAAATCAAGAACAAGCTGCCATTCACAATGGCTACAAAGAGAATAAAATACCTAGGAATACAGCTACCAAGGAATGTAAAGGACCTCTTCAAGGAGAACTACAAACCACTGCTCAACGAAATAAGAGAGTTCACAAGCAGATGGAGAAACATTCCATGTTCATGGTTAGGAAGAGTCAATATCGTGAAAATGGCCATACTGCCCAAAGTAATTTACAGATTCAATACTATCCCCATCAAGCTACCAATGACCTTCTTCGCAGAACTGTAAAAAACCACCTTAAACTTCATATGGAACCAAAAGAGAGCCCGCATAGCCCAGTCAATTCTAAGCAAAAAGAACAAAGCAGGAGGCATCACACTACCGGACTTCAAACTATACTACAAGGCTACAGTAATCAAAACAGCATGGTACTGGTACCAAAACAGAGATATACACCAATGGAACAGAACAGAGGCCTCAGAGGCAACACAACATATCTACAACCATCCAATCTTTGACAAACCTGACAAAAACAAGCAATGGGGAAAGGATTCTCTGTTTAATAAATGGTGTTGGGAAAACTGGCTAGCCATGTGCAGAAAGCAGAAACTGGACCCCTTCCTGACACCTGACACTAAAATTAACTCCAGATGGATTAAAGACTTAAACATAAGACCTAACACCAGAAGAAAATCTCAGCAAAACACTTCAGGACATAGGCATAGGCAAGGATCTCATGACCAAAATACCAAAAGCATTGGCAACTAAAGCCAAAATAGACAAATGGGACCTAATCAAGCTCCACAGCTTCTGCACAGCAAAAGAAACAGTCATTAGAGTGAATTAGCAACCAAGAGAATGGGAAAAAATTTTTGCAGTTTACCCATCTGACAAAGGGCTGATATCCAGAATTTACCAAGAACTAAAACAGGTTTACAAGAAATAAACAAACAAGCCCATTCAAAAGTGGGTAAAGGATATGAACAGACACTTTACAAAAGAAGACATATGTGAGGCCAACAAACATATGAAAAAATGCTCATCATCATTGGTCATTAGAGAAATGTAAATCAAAACTATATTGAGATACCATCTCACAGCAGTTAGAATAGTGATCATTAAAAAATCTGGACACAATAGATGCTGGAGAGGATGTGGAGAAATAGGAACACTTTTACACTGTTGGTGGGAGTGTAAATTAGTTCAACCATTGTGGAACACAGTGTGGCGATTCCTCAAGGACATAGAAATAGAAATTCCATTTGACTCAGCAATCACATTACTGGGTATATATCCAAAGGATTATAAATCGTTCTACAATACGGATACATGCACACAAATGTTCATTGCAGCACAGTTTACAATAGCAAAGACCTGGAACCAACCCAAATGCCCATCGATGATAGACTGGACAGGGAAAATGTGGCACATATACACCATGGAATATTACGCAGCCATAAAAAACGATGAGTTCGTGTCCTTTATAGGGACATGGATGAATCTGGAAGCCATCTTTCTCAGCAAACTGACACAGGAGCAGAAAATCAAACACCGCATGTTCTCACTCAGAGGCGGGTGTTGAACAATGGGAACACATGGACACAGGGAGGGGAGCACTACACACTGGGGTCTGTTGGAGGGAAGTAGGGGAGGGACAGTGGGGGGTGGGGAGTTGGGGGCGAGGGCATGGGGAGAAATGCCAGATATAGGTGAAGGGGAGGAAGGCAGAAAATACACACTGCCACGTGTGTACATATGCAACAATCTTGCATGTTCTTCACATGTACCTCAAAACCTAAAATGCAATAAAAAGAGACTAAAGGGTCTGAAAATTATTTTAAAACTTCTCATGAGCTTGAAATGCCTTGATGAGTTAGAATACATCAGATCCATATATATTATTTTCCCTACAATACATATAATATTGAAAAAAAAGTTAATGGATTCTGAAACTGTTTTTTGATTATAAAAGTCATTATTAAGACATTCAGAAAACTTCGAAGTTTGTGGGACCTCCTGTAAAGCAATTACTTGGAAGCTTCTCAAAAAATCTTTTGATGTTTGGGAATTAACCAGGCACTGAAAGAGGAAATAGCAGCTATACTCAGTTTGAAGATAAGATCCATCAACATAAGCTAGTTTTCAAGAATACAGAAGACTGTTATAAATGACAACCTCACACTAGGGGGGTTATGGATATTACTAGCAGTAGAATCTGGACAATGTTGGTTTTTGTTTTTTAATCACAGAACATCTCTCCATTTTTCTTTTGCCTTATCATATGTTAGATACTTTTAAGTAGAGGGCATTGCCATAAAATCTTAAAATTCCCCAAACTAAAAAACTTGTTTTTATAGCCAGTCTAGTGCAAAACACTCATTCTAAATCTAAACAAATATGGGGCCAGAGAAATTAGATGGTCAAAAAAAAATTCATCCACTAGGTTATTATTGGTACTAGAAACAGTATCTCTTTGTTTATATTATAAAACTTTTTTCTTAGTTTATATTCTAAAACTTTTTCCCAAAGCCTCTTTCCTGTCTTTCAGCAAAGCACTACACACACATAACTGAAAGATCAGTTAGTACAAATGGACTTCTAGCAAGTAAACAGCCATTCCTCATCCCTCAGACTTCTGTATCCAACTACCTTGTGACTTCCTTCCATTATTGTCATTGAAATGTACAATTCCTTTTTATTTCTATTTCTTTGTATGTGACTTATCCCTCCATATTTTTCCCTGTCCTTAGGACTTTTCTCTTCATTGCTAGTATTTGAAATTTCATGTGTGTGTGGAGGGGGTGTGACAGTTTGTTGCTCTTTGTTGGACACAATGCACAATTTCAATAAAGGAAATCTCTGTTACTTTTTTTCTGTAAGATGTCCCTCCCCTCTGCCATTTTCCAGAGCTATTGCTATTCCTAAATAAATGACAACAGGAAATGTTTCACAACGGCTTTTGATTTCCAAAAGTCTCAAATTACACAGCAAAGACTCCATCTAAGGCAATTATTTATGTACTGATCATTTGAATCAAGATATATTATTTTCCTTAAGTAAAAAAGTTGCTACTAGTATGTAATGGTAAAGTTTTTATACCACAGTAGATAATGATTTGTAACTATATGTTAGGAATTTTCATATTCTGTATAGAAACACAGTGATTCTGTAGCTGGCATCAGCTGGATCCTGACTTCAGATGAATGATCTGGAGAAGATCATATTTTTAAATAGGAAATCTGTTTGAATAAGTTGAGTGATTAACATTCAGTGAACAGCAAGTATTCTTAACTAAATCAAAGTAGTCATGAAAGAAAGTATTGTAGGTAATTCCGAAAACATATATCAAAATTAAATGGTGAGGTTGAAGGTTGTAGTTAAGTACCAACAAGTGTGAGTTTTGGGAGCATTTTGAAATGGTGGAGGAATTATTTCTGAGGAATTAATACTGATGGGAAGGATGCAGGAAAGAGTGAAAATGTTACTTTTGGTCCCCAGGAGAAATGGGAGTCCTTTTCAGAGAGCATGGGAGACAAATGAGTCCTTTGCAGTCCTCTTGTCTGCCTCTGAGGGTGAAATGAGAGTGTGAAGCACTTTGGGAGGTGGCCAGGCACACAGCTAGGCTCGCTACAGAGCAGAGCTTCTTCCAGATAGTGTGGCCCCAGTCATCATGAGCCATGTCTGAAAGAATTAATCACATTTCATATGCAAGCATGCTCTCTTTTGACTGTGCTGTTGTTTTTAATGAAAGCATCATTGACAATGCTTTAACCTGATAGCCCTGCCTAATTTTGTTCTATGTAATAATACGTGGGCTTGAGGAGGAGGCAGCATTGGGGGAGAAGGAGGGAGAATGGATGTGTGAATTAGGGAAAGGTGTCTCTTCCCTTGGAGCATGGATGGGTTCAAAGCCCGCCTCATACTACTAAGTATTTGCTGGACACTACCAGTTGTGTGTCAAGCCTGTGTGTGTGTGTGTGTGTGTGTGTGTGTGTGTGTGTGTGTGTCTGTCTCCAGGCCTGAACAGCAAACCCTTCTTCCTGTGGTAGCATGTTACTCAGAATCTTGGATAACTCCAATCCCTCCTAAAAACACAATACATGTATGTTATAAGAAATTTATCTTGATGATTGGTGAGAGAGTGGTTATTGAAACCAGCTCATTTCCCATTTACCACTGAGGCCAGCTCACCTTTGCTGAAGAGGGTTCTTGGCTCTTCCTTTGTAGCAGGAACTCCTAAGTTAATCAAGCCTTTTCAAGAGTTTCAGGCTGAAAGTCAAGATCTCTCAGGTTAGACCAATGTTAAAATTTGAACCGGGCAAATTCTCATTAGAGACAAGGGGCCAAAGACTGTGCCGATGGAATCTAATGTCTTTTAATATTGACTTCAATCCAGTAAAGCCCTTGTTAAGCCATTTAACTGTAAAATTGGGCCTTGGGGAGACAGTGCACCCTCTGAAATTAGAGGTCAGGAGATTTGGATTTGATTTCCAGCCCTCTGCCAGTCAGTCAGCCACTCACTTTCAAGTGACAAGCCTTAGGCGAGTCACTTTCTGTCTCTGTTTCTCGATTTTCGCACAGGGATTTATGTGGGCCTTAAGGCCCACTGGGAAATGATCCCTTTTTCAGCTCAGTGCCTGGTTTGTTGAGTATACTTGTCAATCTGGACTTTAATACACCTATGGTTTTGGATTAACTCTATTACCTCTGCTAGAAATTAACACAGAAAATTCACAGTTGATTGACAAGAATGAGAATCAGTTCTAAAGAATTCAAATATAACCAAATCCTTTATTACTAAAAGAATGCTCAACCCAAGTGGACACAGATCAGTCATTTTAACTTCATTATCTAGGGCACTTAGAGACAACTTTTTCAAAATACACAGCTAAAACTGTCCCTGTTATAAGTGCTAGACAACTTTTTGAAAATACACAGTAAAAATGGGGCACTGTGGTTTATTCCCGTAAGCCCAGCACTTTGGAAGGCTGGGGCTGGAAAATTGCTTGAGCCCAGATGTTTAACACAAGACTGGGTAGCATGATAAAACCCGTCTCTACAAAAATTATAAAAATTAGCCAGTATGGTGGCCTGCACCTGTAGTCTCAGTTAGGTGGGAGGCTTCAGTAACCCATGATTGCACCACTGCCCTTTGTCTGTCTCAAAACAAACAAACAAAAAGAGTAAAAAGCCTGTGGGTTGGGTAAATTTTTTTGAAAAAGAAGGCATAAGAATTTGGAGACTGTTTAGATGTGCTATATGAGGGAAAACAAGAAATCCAAATTGAGTTCAAAATTTCAAGCCTAAGGAATAGGCAGAATTATCATTGCTAGCTAGAAGTCATGAAGCTATATGAAATGAATGAGGTGTATCTAAATCATTTCAGATTCGAATGTCAAATCTGAGGTGAACACTACAGAAACTGACATGTCTTGAAAGTTGTTGAGATACCAGGCTGCACATGGCTCAGGATAAAAGATATTGATATGGATATAGTGAATTAACTCCAGAGAAATATTAACTCCCCAAGAGTGACCAGCGCATGAATGTTCTAGTAGACTTTCTCACTGATAATTCTCTTCAACAGATAGAACCTACTTTTTTTTTTTTTGCACAATTAGTTGCATTGTGAGCAAACCCTAATGATAACTGAATAGGTTTCAGCAGGTTTAAATATTTTTGTTATTTTTAGAAAGAGAAAATATTGTGAAGCATAGTATTAGGAAGTACATAAGAAATTTCCTTTTGATTGCTATAAAACTTCTTGTTTCCATAAAATTTCTCCTTATCATGAGTTGTTTTTAATACACAATTATTCAATCTTCTTGACTGATAGAATGGGCTATGGTCAAACAAACAAAAAAAAGTTAAACCAATCCAAATCAGGCAGGAATATTATGCAGAGTTGACTTTTCAAAGTGGCTTGGCTGAATATTGATGGAAGTGCTGGTTAGTACAAAGGAGAAAAACTATGTATAAGGAGGGATACACATAATAGAATTCTGTTATTACCAGTCTTTTCAAACACACAATTGAATGAGCTTTATCAGAGGCAGGTGTTTGTCACCATTTTAGATGTGAAACTCAAGAAGTGCTTGATTTTTTAATAGCGGTATTCCTGAATCTGGTTACAGGTTATAAAGGCGATCATCATTTACATGATCATGTCCTCAAACAGATGGTGAGAAAATGGAAACAAAGGACTGATTTGATGTATCCGGTAGTATGATAATTTGTAGTTAAATGAAAATAGAGAAGGATTCAGAGAATGAGTAATTTCACAGTAGCCAGTTGATAAATTATAGACCTAGAAGAAGCAATTTCACAAGATTAGAAAAGCAACTTTGACACAAATGTGCAATAAACATAGAAAATTTAATGAATATATTATTTAAAATTTTTTTAGTAAAGGGAAAAATAGAAAACAAAGTGGAACATTTCATATAAAATATTTATTAGAATTAATGCTAAATTTCTATAACAAATTTATGCATTTTTAAGAAAAATTTCTTCATATCCTATTTTCACTTTCAGCTTCTTTCTCTTTCTTTTGGTTTTAATTAGGCCCTCTTTTGATTTTCTTTGGATGAAACCTGTAAGAGGAAGAGGAATAAATTAATGTGTGATAAAGTAACACAATGAAACATTTTATCTAAAATCTTCTTAAAGTATCTTTTAACATTTAAATCCAAAAGACGTTATTGATTTAAAAGCCTTTAATTTGCTTCTGTATTTGTGTAGAACAATCTATTTTTAAGGAAGTTACTTTGCATATGTGAGTTAATAAAAATGGATAAGCATGCTGTTCATTTTTATTACTAGTTCATTTTCTGTTACAAATCCATGCTTCCTTTATTTTTAAAAAGTAGAAATGTGGCTGTATATGGCTGATGGAGTTACAGATAGTATTAGTTTGCATTTTTATACTCTTCTGACTGTTACAAACATGCATCAGTTTTATATTTCAGAAGACATCAATAAACAGGTTAACATTTTGTACATTTCAAAAAAGCTTACAGGAATTGGGTATAATCTTTTAAAATAAATGCCTAGTATTTCAACATTAAAAGAATAACATGTTTAAATTGTTTTAAATTGATTCTTTTTCTATGAAGACATTAAAAGAAATTACAGTTATATATCTAGCAATATTATCTAAATGTGTTTTAAGAAGACATTTATTAGCTGCATCATATTTTCTTATAATAAAGATAATTAATTTCATATTTTAATAGATTATAATGTCAATTCAATTGCTATCTTAAACACTAATCAATTAATGGGAAGAGTATCTTCTATACCTTTTTTACATGACTTCCGACATTCTTTTTTGGAAGTAAAATTGTTTTCATTTCCCCCGCATCCACTGTACTTAAATGGGCGGCATTTCCCAATGACTGAATTGTAGTAGAATCTGGTCTCATTGGCGCGACACAATCCTCTGTCTGCTGGATCGAGACACCATGAGGGACCCTGAAATTCTAAAAACATCAGGAAAACATGGTAAGCCATATATGAAAGTGAATTTGAGGCTTTCATATTGATACTGTTTATAGATTAGTCTTGTTGCATGCATATGTTAGCAGTAATCTGAATGAATAAAGGGATATTTAATAAAATTCATGCATTTCAATTCTAGGAAAATGCTTAATAAAATGCTGTGTCCTCTACATTGAGATCTTTCTCCAATGAATTTAAAAATCTCATTTGCCAAAGAGAAGTGTTATGATTATTCTTTATATGAACAATTTGTACATAATAAAAACTACTATTCGATAACGTAACTGCTGAAAATTTCTTACAGACACACACACACACACACACACACATTCATTTACATACCATTTGTTCTAAAATATTTAGCTTTAAAAAATTCTAATAAGCAAAGTTTTTATTTGTGATGTAACAAAAACACCAAAGCTGAGGAAGTTTCTTGTCTTAAATAACACATCATGAATGATGTAATACTATCATAATTTAAAGTGAAGGAATTAAGTCATAACAAGTTTTAAGTTTCAAGGAATGAGTCCAGATAAGATGTTTGTCTTGGTAGTATTTTTTTTCTCATAAATTGAAGTTTAGTTCTAGATGAGTTAAATGTTTTTACAAAGGAATCAACATTGCTAAAACCAGTGAAATGAAAATTTGATTTGGATCAGACAGATAAGCTGGTTTGCCAATGGGATCAATCAATGGTTTTCAAAAACAGAAGAGAAAAATACAACTAGGGCAATAAAAAGAACACTCATTTGCTAAATCAAGGAGAAAATTAATTTCAATGTTAGTTTTTAGTTCTTTGGGAATAACTGTCAGTGAGAGGCACTGGGTGGTCTTCAGTAGCATAGCTAAATTGCTTGATGTTAATAAACCTGTACTGCAGGTCAGTTGTTGTATGTCACGGAATCAATGTAAAAAAACTTTAATGGCTTTGCCAAATGGTGAGATGTGATACAAGCAAATACAGATGAGGAAGATTTGGTAAATATCCAATCTTAATAGAAAATAGTACTTTGAGGAATCCAGTGGTTAATGTAGGTGAATAGATTGTGCCTTAAGCAAGAAGCTGTCTTTTGGCAAATAAACCCCAGATGAACAGACTGTAAAAGAAAAAAGAAATAAAACAATGAGAAAAACTGAAAAGAATTCTCAAATTGATATAAGCATTTTTTTATACCACCTCCTGCCTTCTGGATATTTAAATAAGTACTAGAGTGTCTTGATATAGCAACTCAAATAACAAAAAATATTCTGGGAAATATGAGGGAATTAATACTATGAGAATAATTTATGAGAAGAAATCTGAGATGGGTGATATTTTTGTTCCAGAATTAAAAACTATAATCAAATACAGAATCTTTAGTTTTACTTAGGTCTTTGACTAGTTATGCATGCAGTAATTTTTTTTTTTTTTTTGAGATGGAGTCTTGCTCTGTCACCCAGGTTAAAGTGCAGTGGTGCTATCTCAGCTCACTGCCACCTCCACCTCTCAGGTTCAAGCGATTCTCCTGCCTCAGCTCCTTATATGCAATGATTTTTAAGAAGGCCTCTTAGGACTTGTAAAATGAAAATAGTATTTTAAATAATATGTCGCCCTTTCTGTTTTACCTTATCCTAGGTGGGGATTATAATGCATGATTTTTATTTTATTTTATTTTTACTTTTATTTTTATTTTTTTTAATTGCATTTTAGGTTTTGGGGTACATGTGAAGAACATGCAAGATTGTTGCATAGGTACACATGTGGCAGTGTGATTTGCTGCCTTCCTCCCCATCACCTATATCTGGCATTTCTCCCCGTGCTATCTCTCCCCAACTCCCCACCCCCCACTGTCCCTACCCTATTTCCCCCCAACAGACCCCAGAGTATAGTGCTCCCCTCCCTGTGTCCATTTGTTCTCATTGTTCAACACCCGCCTATGAGTTAAGAATAATTTTTGTTGTGTACATGTGAGCTTTACAAATGATGTTATGGGATAGATATAAAGAGTAAAATAGTTGCTATAGTGAAGCAGATTAATATATCCATCTCTCACAGAGTTATATTTTTTTGTATATGTCAAGAGTAGCTAAAATCTACTTATATAGCAAAAGTTCATAACACAATATATTTTGTTAACTGTTGTCTTCATGTTGTACATTAGATCTCTAGCCTTATTTATACTACATGCCTATATTTTGTATCCTTTTACATGATGATATGCCATCATAAATCCAAGTTAAAACGAGTGGTAAGAATGTGTGCTAAACATTCTAGAAAATGTAGACCTTTCTGGTCTTTAAGAATCATTTATATGAGGAGTTTTCTAGTGGTCTAGCAGAGTTACACTGTAATGAAGTTGTACTATTGTACAAACTTTTCCAATGTGTGTGACGTGGACTATCACCCTTGCACAGTATAGAATATAAAATGATTATTAATTGCCACCACTTTGATCTCATAAGCTTCCATTTTTCACCTATGTTCAGAAACAAAAGAGATGTACTAGATGCAATTAGCCTAATTTGAGAAACAGAAAACAGAGGAAATTGCTATCTCTTTTTTTTCCTGTTTAAACACCCATAGTAACTTCCAAATAGATGTGTATGATAAAATGATGTATGACTTATACATCAATTTCATTTCAGCATTTTGTACATAAGATGTATCTGCCCATAGTAAGCTGCAGATAGTATGTGTGAATGTGCTTGTAAGTTGTATCGTTCTTTGCAAATGTTAGTTGTTATGTCTTAATAGCAATGCCAGCTGTCAAGCCCCCTTATTCCAGAGCAGAGAAAATTTTCTGATGACAGGGAGCAAACTTCTTCTCTTTTCCTCATATATGACCTATAATAAACATGGCCCAATCATAACATCAAGGTTATTTCAAAATGAGAACAAGCTAGCCTAGTAAATCTGGGGCTATAGTCCCTACATTGGAGATATGAGAGGAAGAGCCTCATAGACTAAGAACGCCAGGTGAATGCTAGAACCATATGGCCCTTTCCATTGAAGCCGAAACCATGAAAGATACACCACAGATGTGGTGGAGAGACATTACTAGCTTCCGTCTTCCTTTGACCATCCAGTCACCCAACAATGCCTACCATTTACCAAATCCTTTCAAAGCTAGAGGAGAAAGATTTCCCATAAAACCACGAGGCAGGGTAAAAGCAGGGGGTTGATTTGAGAGCAAACAGACAGTTGGCCAGAATAGATGCCAGCAGAGAAAATTTCACTAAATTACCCAACAGAGTTTTGATCCAGATCAACCGTAAGGTTCCTAACTTCTAGAAATGATGGTATTTCAATAGTGTATTAAAATTTGAAGTTAAATGAAAATAGAGAAGTATCCAGAGAATGAGAATGAATAATATTGTATTATATGTAGTTAACTTTTAGAAGTTTCTTTAAAGATGCAATAAATTATTGTCAATTAAGGAATCATAAGGCAATTATTCTTCAGAACATAAATTTTACCTGATATGTAAACTAATTCATTTCTCCTAAGATCGTTTTAACTGAGAGCAGTAAGACTATCATTGGGTTGCTATGAACTAAATCACAGTAAAATTTAAGTAATGAAGCAAATGGTTTTTAAAAACATTTTAGCTCCATTTGAATTGTTTTCACCTCTTGAAGAGAAAAACTTGATAGATAGTTGGGCACTCATCTATTTAAAATCCAGACTTTGGTATCTACAATCAAAGAAAATATAAAGGTTTTGTGAAATGTGACTTTTTTGGTTGAGATTATAATTATTCACAGAAATTTAAGATAGAATAAAAAAGATACTAACCTGACTTTTGCTTTTTTTTTCCTGAGGAAAATTTAATAATCAAATGCATTCTGTCTTGACTTGGCCATTAATAACAAGTTGGGTACCTTTCTCTAGAGGGTTTTTGATAAGTTTCAGAATTCAGGATCCACTTTTTCTTCTTTCTTTTAAGTCAGGAACTATCATGATCCAGTGTGACTGCTAAATTGTAAGGCAGTGCTCTAAATTCAGTTTTACAGGCAAGGCTTTTTAACATAAATTTGCTTTGAGATTTATATAATAAACTTTGAATCTTCTGTTTACTTTGAATCCTTACTGTGGTATCTTTTTGATGATTCCCATTTGGCCTGCCTACTTAGGCTTTCGTTTTACTAAACAAATTAGGTTTTATGAAATATCTTACAACTTGTTAAGTACATTTACTTTTGTCTTCTGAGACTTTTTAGGAAATTGGTTAGCAAATCTTTTTTTAGGTTTTACTTTTCTATAATTTTGTATTAAAGAGAAATATATTTACTGTAAATTATCTTTGTAAAACTTTGAAATAATATGAAGCATAAAAAATGTAAAAAATTTATCAATAATTTGATTCTTGCTCTTTAACCACTACCAATGATTTATATATCTCCTAATTGTTTACATATGCAAATGTATTAGCATAACATTCTATATTTATTACTATACTTGATAATATTTTGTGGTTGTGTCTCTGCATTTTTATATAGATCTCACTTTTTGTAATGTATGTGCAGTACTTCATTTTATGAGTTGACTATGAGTATATGTAGTCAAATGGACATACAGATTATTATAATTCATTTTTTTCAGACAACAGTTCATGAGCACCCATGTATACTGGTTCAGGTGATTCCAGAGGAGATATTTCTGAAATTAGAATTATGCAAAATCTATATTTTAATTTATAATTTGGTAGATGTTGCCGAATTTTTCACTAAAAGGTTTTACAAATTTATATACCTACAATGACATTTAAAGTGCCCACGCCATTTAGCAAAATATGGACCTTACCGCTATACATTTATCTACTATTCAACACTTTTTTTCCTCCCCATACCAACAACAGTAGAAGGGTATGATGTGGGACAAGAAATTGCTTATAGCTTGCCAAATGTTCTGTGAAATACCATTTACATAAAGTCTCAATGTCATGGATTTGAAGATGCACTATTATTTTATGTACTGCTCATGAAGAAAGAAAAATACTGCTGGTTGTGGTAGCTCACACCTGTAATCCCAGCACTTTGGGAGACTGAGGTGGGTGGAACACCTGAGGTCTGGAGTTCAGTATCAGCCTGGCCACATGGTGAAACCCTGTGTCTGCTAAGAATACAAAAATTAGCTGGACATGGTGGTGCACACCTGTGGTCCCATCTACTAGAGAGGATGAGGCAGGAGAATCACTTGAACTCCGAAGGTGGAGGTTCCAAGTGAGCTGAGATTGAGCCACTGTACTCCAGCCTGAGTGACAGAGAAACACTTCGTTTCAAAAAATAAATAAATAAATAAAACATAATCACATTATTATACACCATGATTACATCATGATTAAAACTATGTTAAAATGTAGAAAAACCTGCATGTTAGAATCAACAAAATATAATCATATATATTTTTGTGCCAACACACAAATACATACAAATACATATACAAACACACATAAATGAGAATAGAAATGATATATGTATCCATTGGTCAAATATTTAAGAGGATATGCAATCAATTGTGATGATGATTACTAAAGAGAGAGCTTTATTAGGTAGGGAGCTTAGACACCTGCTAGGTCAATTTTACAAAAAGATACTTTCATGCTGAGCTTATTCCATATTGTTAGGGCTTCTACAGCAGCTACTTCCAGTCTTGAACTTTATTTACTTTGTGATAAGTTGGAAAAAATATACAAGGAACTAGTAAAATGAAATATACTAGAATGCCAACAGTGATTGTTTCTGCCTAATGTGAATATGGCCAGTTTTTCTTCTATTTTCTTTTTTTCTCAAATTGTCTACAATTATAATCCTCGAGATATATAACAGAAATAAGTTAGAGTGAGTCCAGTGTCCTGAGGCAATAGATAAAAGGCTAGAGATTAGATATTAGAATCTGTTTCTGAATAGGAATGTGTGGTAAACCTGTCTCTCTCTCTGTAAACAAGAAAGAGTATGTATCTGTATTCACTGATCAGGAGAAGTGACATTAAATTGGTGGAAATCAATATTCTATAAAGAAAAGAAAATGGGGCAGGGAATGGAAAACCAAGAGCTCTGGAGCTTTTTCTTCCCCCATGTGTATACTGGGCCACTTACCTTAGGATAAAATGTAGAAGGAGGGTTGCCAGTGAACTTGAAATGGAAAGGTCATGAGAAATAGACTAAGTGAAATCTTGCCCAGACAGAAACGCCCTCCACATATTAAGAGAGAAGGAAGGAAATTGGTTAGATGTTTTCTTGGTTGAATTTCTTTGCCTAGATACTGCCTAATCCATGGACAGAGTTCAAAAAGTCAAGTTCATTCAGGGACTTTTCTAAGCAAAGCCACAAAGAAAGCTATGGTAAAATTACATATTATACAGCTATTGAGTATATTTTATTCTAAGACAATTATGTCTTATAATGCATTAGGAAAATTTTCTTCATGACTTGTAAAATTTTAAACCCTACAAAATTTATTAAAAGTGAAAATTAGTATTTAGTCTCTTTATCAGCTTTTTAGGAAGAATGGGATTTTAATAAGCAGAGAATACAGAGAAGCATATGGGCGAAGAAAGGAAAAAGCACAAAGGTCAGAATGTTTCTGGTTTGCTTGGGGATACTTTGCAAACTTCAGGCTATCTGGATAACACAACACAGAGAGAGGATAGTGGGATACAAGGCTGGAAAAAACACATTTAGGTCAAATTAAGAGGGTTCTTGAATACTATTATATTTGGATTATATAATGCAGTCATTAATGAGCCACTGAAATTATTAAAGAATCAAAGAGAGAAGTTCTAATCTTTTTGATTACATGAAGCAAACTCAACCAGGCATGTTTAGGTTGAATCCAGTAACTTTCAATAAAGAAGAATATAAAATTACCATAACCAAAGCAGTTACCATGGGAGTAGCTAAAATTAAGCACCAGATTGAATTTGAGCAGTGAGGGAGCTAGAGATGAAATAATTCTAGTGTTTTTATATTCAGAAAATGTAGTATTTTTCTAATATGTTATAAAACATTAAAAATAAGTTCTACTTATAATAGTTGTATTTTTTGTATATTTTGGTGGCTTGTTTCATTGTGGCTTTACTTAGAAAAATATCTGAATATAAAGATGAAATTTTAGACAATGTCCATGGATTAGCCAGCATCCAGGCAAACAACTTGGAAGTGGAAATGAAGATAGAGTTCAGGTTTTGAGAAGATAGAATATTTAAATTTTGACATTGTTTAATGAACGAAAAATATTACTGTGACTCTCTTCTCCCATAACCCTGTGCAAGTCTCTGTCTTAGCATGTAACATACACATTGAAGTCATCTATTTAATCTATCTCCTTTGACAAGCACACCTGTCAAGGACAAAAGTGCACTATTACTATTCTTATACTCTCAGTACCTATGGTAGTTATTCCCATGTAGGAGACACTCAATGTTTGTTGCAATGAACTGAAATTAGGAAATACACAGATCTGTACTTTAGGTCATAAAATAAAATTGAAAATAAAGGTCTATAAATCCTTCAATTAGATATAAGATCCAAAGACAAAAATCTGTATTTTATAATTATGTTTGAATTTTCAAGTGCTATATATGTTATTTCAAATAATTTTAGCATAAAATATGTTAAATGCAGATACCTCAGATAAAGGTTATGGACTTTAGCTGCATTAAAAATGATCAATAATAAAATGTATACAAATAGTACTTCTGAATTTTTTGTTTGCTATAAACCTCAGATGAAACTGGGTCATCCTCATCATCATCATTAAAAACAACCTCAAAAATTAATACTTTGTGCTCTAATTGTGTACTCAACACTGGGTTAAGAATTTTATGTCTCATTACTGTTTTACAAATTGTTTTTAAGATATTTCTTGCCACATCTAACAATGAGGAACCTGAAGCCTAGGGAAGTTTTGTGACCTTTTTCAAGGCCACAGACTGCGTCAGCAAATAGCAGAACTGGAATTAAAAACCATGTCTTTCTTTCCATAAAGTCAATGCACTCAACCACGAAGGTATGCCATTCTGAAAACTAACTGGAAAATTAAGAAAATAATAATACGTGAACAAAAATATTTTAATAATTTTATCAGATGAAAAGAAAATTGTCACAACTTCTCCTTTAGAACTGATGTCCCAATCCTCTCTTTTCGGAAGCTCAGGTTCTGAAAATGCTAAATGTATCATAGTCCACAGTTACAAGCATGAAGTTGAAGTTTCCTAAGTTTGAACAGGAAATAGATCACCCCAGAAGGAAGCTAAAAACAAGTGTCGGGAGCAGCAGTGCTGATTCAAACGGTATTTAGAGAGCTTGAACACTTGACGGCAACAGCTATTGAGTTGGCATGGTCATTATGGACTGATTCTAGAAATATCCACACCAAAGTTCCAGTCTTGCAGCCATGTGGTCACATTTGCACTGGTCACTCAGATCTGTGTAATGGTATTAGATATAATAAAAAACTAGAACCCTTACTCCACTGTGCTGGAAGAGGCAAGGTTGAGATTTTCCTAATCAACACATTTTATCTATCTATCTGTCTGTCTATCTATTTATTTATTTGAGAATCTTTTGCTCTGTCAGACAAGCTGGAGTGCAGTGGCTCAACTACAGCTCACTGTAGCCTCAACCTCCCTGGGTCAAGCAATCCTCCCACCTCAGCCTCCAGAGTAAGTGGGACTACAATCAGAGGCCACCATACTGGCCTAATTATTTTATTTTTTGTAGAGACAGGGTCTCTGCATGTTACCCAGGCTGGTCTTGAACTCCTGGGCTCAAGTGATCTTCCCAACCTAGTCTCCCAAAGTGTTGGGATTACAGGACTGAACCACTGCACCTAGCCACCATTTTGTATTGATACTTCTTAACTTCATTTCTGCATAGATTTTCCATTACTCAAAGAGAAAAAGGTAGAGAATTAACACAACAAACTTGAGGTAGCTCAAGTTTGTCTAAGCTATTCCTACCACATTCCTAATCTGCCCTATACCAGCCACTATTAAAATCATATTACAGTAAGGATTTTTATTTTTCTTAAGCAAAAGAAGTCTTATCAAATTAGTGCTGGTATTAATTTGTAAACAATTTTTGGTGTATAGTTGTATAATGATCATAATGAATTTATTCAATGTTACCGGTTCACACAAAATGAATGTTATTTTAAGTAATTTGGTTTACAACTTGGAAGTCTGTGATTTTCTTTCCTTTTAAAGATATCTGTATATTATTCAAGCATGAGAAACACTTCTCTGGAGGACTCTTATTACTGGGGCAACAAACTATCTTTGTTAAGACTAAAGATGGTCCAGGAAGAAAGGGATTAGAAAGGTAGACAGTGGTCATCTAGAGTGACTGCATTTGGATAGGACTGATTTTGGCAGAGATGAAGTGCCACATTTTTGTTTCTCATCAGCATTCCTGTCAGGAAGTAGAAAACTTGCTGGATGCTGTCCAAAAGTTGTTATCTATTTTTGGAAAGCCAACTTGTCAGTATGAGGCTCCAGATTTACTAGACAGGCATCTTTAGTTTATGAGGGATATTCCTGTGCTTCTTGGTCTTAGAACACATTACAAAAGGAAAAATACTTCTTTAGAACTATGAAAGTGGACTGTGGATGAAGCGTTTTGTTTTGTTTTGTTTTTTTAAGAACTGTAAACAGTACTTGTAATGACTTGTGGTATGCAGCTGGATGTGGAACTCTTTGGCTGGTGGGTATAGTTTCTTTCCAGAAAGTTCTCAGGGTTGCAGTATTCCTCTACGTGCAATCACATCTTCCACAAGAGGTCTAGGAGGTAATAACAATCTCAAGAAGATGTAGAAATTGACTGTATCAGTGATGGTGTTTGGCTGTCTATTAGGCCCTTGGTAAACATAATACCTGTTTCAGAAGGCTAGTGATAACCAAAATCTTTCAAAAATGTATTTATAGATGCATTGATTTTATTTTCTGTATTTTGCACATAAATGGAATGTAGGCCAGGAGGTCATACACTGAATATGTTTAGGAGAGGCATAGAGTTTCAAGTAGTAAAAGGATCTTCAGGATGTCATCCAATTACTTTCCCTAGACCTGGAGGCTGGCAGGAGGCCATGTGGAACTGGATCGGGTATATAGGTGTTCCCTTTCTCAGTCAGTGAGCAAATAGCAGAATTGGGTTGTCAGTAGCTTTTTAGGTCTTCCCAAAGTTTTTTTCCTCCCAGAATATTGTAAAGCTGATATAGTTCCAAGGCAGCTCTTAAGAGTTGATGTATGAGGCCAGATGTGGTGGCTCATGCCTGTAATCTCAGCACTTTGGGAGGGTGAGGTGGGTGGATCACCTGAGGTCAGGAGTTCAAGACCAGCCTGACCAACATGGCGAAACCCCGTCTCTACTGAAAATATGAAAAATTAACCATGGGGAGTAAGGGGTGCCTGTAATTCTGGCTACTAGGGAAGCTGAGGGAGTAGAATCGCTTGAACCTGGGAGGCAGAGGTTGCAGTGAGCCAAGATCACGCCATTGCACTCTAGCCTGGACAGTAAGAGTGAAACTCCATCTCAAGGAAAAAAAAAAGAGTCAATGTATGGGAGCAAAGAGATGTATAAAAATCAGAAAAAAATGGCTTATTTTTTTCATGAATAGTTAGGTTCAGTCAAAAGCTTGCAACTAGTATGAACTCCACAGAACATTCATTTTTCTTTGCTAGGTAGACGTTTACCAGTGAGATGCAGTGAGAAGACTATGTTTACTATGCATGAAAATATAAAACTTTATTAACAGTATGCTGCCAAAGGCATCACATATACATATAAATATTACGGAAATGCCAAAAGCACAGATATTAACATAGGCATAAAATGCTATCCAATCCTAGAAAGAACATGGATGCATGAATGCAGAAGGCGTTCAGAAAGACTTGGTAAATATGATCCGCATTCTTCCATCCATCATTTGTTCCTTCTTTTGTAACTGTGGATCACAAAATTAATAAACAAAAAATGTGAGTCATCTTTATATGCTTAACACTATGATCAATGCTGAGAGTGGGGGCAGTCTATAAACTATATAACACATTATCTTCTTCTTCAAAAAAACTTGTAATCTAGACAGTGAGGCAGAGCAAACAAAATATCTAATAATATAAGTATTAAAGGAATAATAATAGGAAACCAGGGAAAGAGACAGAAAGAAGGCCTTCTGATAATGAAAAGGCAGATTGGTTAAAAAGATGAGGAGGGTCAGTGAATTTTAGGTGGGAAAATCACATAAAACATCCTTTAGAATGAGAGTTAATAACTTGTGTGTAATGGTAATTAAGAGACCAATCTGAAAGGACAGAAAAAAATTATATTTAAGGGACAGAAAATATCTGCAATAGATAGAGGACTAATGGACGATGCAGACAAATTTCATGCAAATAGATGAAGCTAAATTACCACATGATAGATGAATAGAAATAGGACAGTGATGTTAAAAATGTCATATATAATTTGTTACATATGACTGCTCCTTTTTTCTCTTTCTCTAATATGCTTTAGTTTACTTATGTTAGATATATGATTACATTATTTGTAATATATATAAAAATATATCTGAGTTATATCTGAGCTTTCTGATATCTATTTATCTGTTTGTCTCATGTCTATACAGCCTGTTTTGCCTAAGCCCCTATTAATTTATACTTATTTTTGGAGAATATTATGTTTCTATATATATATGTAATTTAAAAATATTGAAATACTTTTAAATATAAAACTATTTTTGTAGAGTCACCAAAATGACAATTCCAATTTTATGTCAATGCATAATATCAAATGTCTCCTAGTTACTGCAACATTGTTTCAGTAATGTCTATATTTAAAATAGACATATATCTTAATTTTTTAGCACTCTCTTTAACTATCATTAGTGTTCCAAATTGGATGACATATGATTGTTTAGGAAATCTAACCATGAAATGTTGGTGATCTGAACACAATAAATAGGAATGAAAATGGAAGAGACAGAAATAAACATTTCGTAAAAAGCAATGAAATTTAATGAATGGCAGGAAGAATAGAAGTCATACAAAGAAAATTACTAATCGTTCAAATTGGAACAATCAGAAAAACAATGACAGAACTCAAAAAGTTTGGAAAGTTGGAGGTGTCGAAAAGTTAAGGAACAATTATACAAGTAAACATCTTTTGAGCTTGAAGCCCCATGATACTTCTCTGTGCCAATAATCTCAACTGTTTCTAATAAACACATTCAAACTCTTTGAATTTCCATATATGCATTAATTTAGTTCTAGTATGAATTCTTCTTAAAATATTAGCCATGATTTCGAGACTGTATGTTTACTGATGCATTTATCTGAATAACCAGAGACTTTATGAGTGCCTGAAATATAAATTTCTTCTGCAAACAGGAACTTACAAAGGAGTTGTTTTACAAATGAGAAACTAAAGCCTGGCGAGTTAAGTGTATTGCTCTGAATCACACAGATAATAATAATGAGCAAACCTACACTAACTGACTAGATATCAGGCACTGTCCTAAGAAAGTTATGTATTTTGATTGATTTAACCTCATAACACAACTTATCAGGTTAGTACTATAGTATTACTATCCTTATTTTACGTTGGGAAGATGAAATTCAGAGAGGTCAAGAAATATCTTAGGGTCGAACAGCTATTAATTGAAGTGCTGGGAACTTAACCCATGCCCTCAGGCTCAAAGGTTTTTTATCTGCTGTATCATTATTTCAATCATCAGGTAAAACAAGAGGAACCAATTGTGATGATTTTCAATTCTAGAGTTTATGTGCAGAATTGCACACATTTAGGAAAATTGCTTTAGAAATATTTCTTCTACACATGGAAGAGAACACACATTTATTTTAACTACATGAATATACTCTTAATACAGCCAATTAAACTGAAATAAGGCACTCACACTCAGGGATATGCCTACAAATTATTACATAAAATCTCTTCAAGGAAGAGTAAGTCTCAGTCTTTGAGATTACCTAAATAACTTGATATTGAAATGTGGAAATAGAAAGAAAAATTAAATCTGAGTTGTGCTTAGTAAATATTCAAGTGTCTTGAATCAAGAAAGCTTACTGGAAAAACATATTCTGAAAGCCACTTACAACATTTCAATTAAAAATAAATAGCAATTTTTAAAACATTATATTCTAATAATGTTTAACAAAACTTCTAAAATGTTTCTATAATATCATGAAGAAAAGCATTAAAATTATATTTATAAATATTTCACTTTATGAGAATTGAATTTTAGAATACTCAAATTTGCTACTTAAAGATTATTATTTAGGGGAAAGAATTTTAAAAGAATGCTGTTCCATTTATGCTGTGGGGCAGATTATCATTCTTGTACATTGAATTGAAACTTTAAAGGATTTACTGCTTTTCAAAATAAACTGATATCCACAGACAGCCATGCACATTCAATAAAACCCTTGAACAACAAAGTTTTATGTAAACAAAGAATTTCATTCTCTTAAATTATAATAGAATGTAATAATATAACTGCAAGCAGTGACAGATATAATTATATTTGATTGGGTAAATTAAGAGGAGTCTATAGAACTCACCGAACCCCTCAGACAGAAGTGACAAGGGGTCATCTAGTTTTAGACTGTACAGGGACATCTGCATTCCTACATCTGCATCTTGGCTGGGGCAGATTAGAAATCATGTAGGTTTTAAAAAGAATGGAGACATAGCGTCATTAACAATCCACATTAAGCCATCCTTAATATCAAACATCTCCTAGTTACTGCAACATTGTTTCATGTTTTAGATTAGGAAGGAAGGAAAGAAGAAAGGGAGGAAGGAAGGAAGAACGGAAGGAAGGAAGGGAGGAAGGAAGGAAGGGAGAGAGGGAGGGAGTGAGGGAGGGAGAAAGGAAGGGAAAGAGGGACATAGAGAAGGAGGGAAGGGGGAAGGAAGGGAAGGAGGGAGAGAAGAAAGGAAGGAAGGAAGGAAGGAAAGAAGAAGAGAAAGAAAGAAAAAGAAAGAAAGACATTAGGCTCTTAGTAAAAGAGGAAAAGGGGTCAAATTGGCTAGAGGAATGTGGACTTTGAGGGCAACATATACAATAAAAAATAAAACAGTTTCCTAGACAAATAAAGGGGGCATTTGCCCTAATTTTAAATGCAGTTACTATGAAAATATTATTCCTTAAATGTCTATTATTTTGAATAAAATTTATAGTTAATTTTATTAAATTCATATTGTCAATTCTTACTCTTTACTTAGTTAATAATTTACTTTTACAAGCATTTATGTATTCATTATATTTGTCAATGTGCATCTACATGAAAAACTAGAGAAGACACATGTCAGAGGGTATTTAAAACTCACTAATATTTTAAAACTCACACTTATTTTCATTTTTCTAACTTGGTAGTATGCTTACCAAAAATTATGAATTTTATATTTCAAAAAACTTAAGGCAAAACTATTCCCTAACCTATTCTATTCACTTTGATGATAAATGACTGCGGATCTCCACTTAAATTGGTAAAATAATTCAAACAAAAATATTCAGACATGTTGCAATCTGATTTTATACATTTTTTGTACTTTTTGATATACTATGTCACATGTATATTTAAACCTGTTAATAATTTCATCATTCTAAATTTTCTGTTACAGCAATAAGATTTAACGTGTTTTTGAAGATGTCATACTTAGCTGAGTAAAACAGAATATGAGTGAAAAATATAAAGCTGGAAAGACATAAAGAAACAATACATAAGAGTGCTTAATTTTTCAGATAAAAAATCAGAATCACAAAGGTATTAATTATTATAAACAAAGTAGTATTTAAAAATTATACTCAAGTTCATTGGCATTCAATTCACTTCTCTACCTACTGAATCTAAGAACCTGAAGCCATTTTGAATGCATCGTATTTTCCAACTCCCACTGAAAGTTTGCAGTTACTTAATTACCTCTTAAGTGTTAATTGAACGCTAATTGAACACCTACAAGTTAGGGAATTTATTAATCCCTGAGCCATCAATTTGTTAAAGATCTCACATAAGAAAGAAACATATTATAGAAAGGTATTTATACTTTAGCCCTCACACATTAATCCTCATGCTTACCCTGGGTTGAGGGAGATAAGGGAGGATAGAGATGAGGATCTGGGGAGGGTATGAAATAGGCAAGACTGAAGGGTAAGGCATGTACAGGACTTAATTGTTCTTTCTCCTAATAGTGTTTCAATTATTAAAGGCACATATTATGCTCCCTAATAGATCTCATGTTTCTTTACATTTTCCATTTCCTCTTTAATCATGTTTCAAATCCTCTTCGTGATTTCCAAGGTGTGACCTTAGTGCTGAAGCAAAACGCGCAAATGATTAGATCACTGTGGGACTCAGCTGACATTCACAGACTCTTTCTAGATAATTCAGTCAACATTTTAATATGTCAGATCCACCAGGGCAGTTTTGTTTGCGTTCTGTTGGCTTGCTTGCTTAGTTGTTCGTTTGCTTGTTGTAAAGAGGAGTAGCTCAAAGTCAATCTAATTCTGATAAATGGCCAGGATACAGAATTCCTGGCCCAGACACTGTGTTTCTTTATTATTATTATTATTTTAATCCTAAGATTGCAATTTTAATAGTTACAGAATTCCTTATATTCACACTGTTTATATGTAAATAGGCCAAGTTTACACTTGACACATTCACATGGACTGCTGCTAAGCAAAATCTTCAATATCTGAATAAAAACATGTGATTTTTATAATTTAGCTAGGATCTAATAATTTTACAATGATAATTTTTAGCTTTCTATGTTATTTCTAACCACCCAGATATTTGTGATTTCTGATTATGTTTCCCAGTATTTTCACTATTTTCTCAGCTCTGCATTTTTGTGGAAATATGTCCTGTATGTTCATTTAAATCTGATAAATAGGTTAACAGACTAGAACATAAAAAAGAGTCCTGCAGAATTCAAAAAAATTATTCGCTCCAGAATGACATAACATTTAGGTATGACTATTCAATTAATTTCTAATCTTCCCTGTGAGTAACATTAGAGACCTTGCCTAGTGCCATACTGACTTTAAAAGTACTTTGGACTGCCTTTGATGCTCTGCTGCCAGTACAGTGATTTACCATTTTACACTGAGGATGATAATTCCTAGTACTATTTTGCAAAATAAATTTGGAATAGAGCTAAATATCATATGAAAGTTTTTCATGTGATACATAATCAAAAGCTTACTTCAAGGCATACTTTAAAATAGATTAGGAAAATTGTTGCTTTTATGGAATTAGATGTCTTAAACAATTTGAATCTCAGTATTTCCACAAACTCATTAAGTAACCACACACACACACACATGCGTGCGCGCGCGCACACACACACACAAATATATATTTAAAGTCGTATTTCTAATACATAATCTACTTCATTGTTACCATGATAATAGTTTCCTGGAAGCAATAAAATCCAGGAGATTCTTACCGAAAAGCCTGGGAGCCTTGGTTGATTGTAGAGTCAGGGAATTATTCACAGCATTGACCTGGGTTCCATAATCATTCACTGGAAAAAAATACAGCCAATCAAAGCAGATAAACATTGTCAAAATCTCATATTTGTACTAATGATGCATAGCACCATGTTGAAACAGATTTCTGGCAATTTCATTCACATTGCTATGTCAAATTAGCAAACAGTGAATCTTTAAATATATTGTAAGGCAATATTTCCATGGGTAACAGTAGTTCTTTGTCAAAAAAGCGTTAACAGTTGATGTTTAAGTCATCCCTTAAATAAATGCTATAGGCAGGTAAAACTAATTGATTTTAGGTGGCATTCAATAACTTTGCTCTCATATTTGTATGAATGTGAAAGATTTTAGAATTATATTTTGCTAAAATTGTACTGTAGTATTTTCAGGAAGAAAAGTTAAATAATGTAACATAAAAAGTATTAGAGCTATGAAAATAATTTCTTAATTTTCTATCCTTTCTAAAAATATATGTAGTCACAAATCTGAGATTGAATGAACACAAATATATCTTAATTTGCATGGTTAAAACAAAACCGGAGTAAACTTGAACATCATCTGAGATGCCTTGGTTTTAAAAGGATGTCCACAAATGAACCAAAATGAAATGAGAAATAAACTTACAAGTGTCTCCACAGGTGTTCTTGCATTCTTCTAGTGTCTCAAAGTTGTTCATATTGCCCAGACATCCACCATACTTGAAACGTTCACACTGTTTTGTTTGATTGTTATAAAAATACCTGGTAATATAACCTCGGCATATTCCAGGATCTTCTTCCAAAAAGCAGAAATCTGGCTTTCCTATAAATTATAAAAATGTCAGAAAGCAATATTCTTTTTTTGTAAATAAATTACTGAGTTTAATATCATTTATAATAACTGGCTACGTTATTTAAGAAGTAAGCATAAAAAATTAAAAGCAAAAATCGAACTATAATCACAGCTAAACACTAATAAAAGTACCTATCATATTTTGGGATTGGTGTTTCAAATTCTAAATTTCTCATAGTAAATTAATAGGAAATTAACTATGACATTTTTACGAATTTAAGGAGTAAAAGATTATTTTACCATGTACCACTCTTGGTTTGAGATTATGGCAAAAATGTGGTTTAATTATTTTTAACATGTTTATGTGTATTAACATTTAGGAAAGGTCTGTGAACATTTTAAGTTATTGACTGTGGCTTCTCAGAAAAAGCAGTGCGGTGCATTGCATCACTAAGGATGGTTTAAATTTTTAAAAGTTGAAAAAGAAGATTTGTGGGTATGGAAGTTTTCATGGCTAGCCTTAGAAGTTCCTAAGTTCTTATGCGGGAATTAATATCTATATTGGGTAGGACATCCTCTACTGCTGTGTCATTTTTTTTTCCTGCTTCTTGGCATTGGAATGACTTCAGTAATGCAGAGGCAGAAAGGAAATACATGTTCAAGGATTGGAGAGGCTTTTGCAAAAGACTAATACCTCTTCTTTGATAGTGCTCCAAAGCAGGCTAAACTCAGCTGTCACAAAAGTTTGTGCCACTGTGATTTACATCAACAATTCTGTCTACATGCATGGACTGTGAAAAGAAGTGAGCTAATTTTCAAAATTATCATGCTCACAAGGCATTGTGCTTGAATGTTTTAGAACAGAACTCGAATTTCTTCTCAATTTTTTTTATTCCTGCGACTATATTACCACATAGGCAAAAATGAACTGTGGTACCTTTTTCATCTTAAAGCAACATGTTCTTCCACATCAGAGAAGCAATACCCATGAGTGTTTTAAAATTAAAAAAAACCCATGTATTTAATAATATTAATGATTTCTGCAACAGTTGCAGAACCAACACCTTATTAAAAGTTATTTTATTAAGTAAAATTTTCTACTATAATATACTTTTAAAAGCCTATTTACTCTAACTTTGCAATGTATTAATCTGAAAGTTAACTTTGTGTCTTCTTTATTGCCTTTTGTTCTTTCAAGCGACTGTTTTTATGATTTTTAGCTAAGTGTAATAGTATATGGGGAAAGGAATAAAACAATTCTTTAAAATTTTTTCACATTTTATAAGGTAAAAAAACACACTCAATTACTATCATTTGATCTGTTTTAGTCTTAATGTGTACTTTTCATGAAATTTTAAATGACTTGAACAGAAGATGCAAGAATTTTATGTTTGCCAAAAGTGGATGGGTGAAAAATATTGCATATAAAGAACATAAAAGTCTAACAGGTTATGCTGATAAGTATAATTAAGAAACTGTACATGTACATAAATATACACATCTAATATGTACCTACAAAAATTAAAAATAAACAAACAGAACAACAACAAAAAGGACTGTAAAACTAATATGTAACCACAAAAATTAAAAACAAACAAAACAACAAAAAAATAAACTGTACAACTGAATGTTGTCATTTTTCATATGAAGCCCCATTGGGAAACATGAACTTATTTGAAGACAAAGTTGAAAATGCACACATGTAAAATAATTCTTTTTTGGGCTGCAATTTAAAATACAGTTGTGAATCAAGAAATTAATTTCCCATATTCCTCAAGTAAATAAATTGACTGTCTTACTGAGTTTGCATACATAATCCTTGCTCTAAGTTGGTGCGCAGTTGAACTCGAGTAACAGAATGCAGACTGGATAAGCCACAGTATTATTACTGCTAACTTTTGTTTGGATCTGAATACTTGGTAATCGTCTTGGACCAAACTTTCTTTCAAAGGAATTGTATTAAATCTCAAATTTCTTTATAATGGTCCAATGCTAGGAAGCATAATACAAAGTGAACTTGAAATTGATAGAAGTCTTTTTTATGAATAGGCGTTAGCATGTAAGCATTTTAAACATTCATGTAAATACAGCTTTATTCTATAACTTTAATATATAATATGAATTATGAATGATTGAATTTTAAATTATAAATATATACTTTATAGCATAATTGTACATAAAAATATTACCTGTATTGATTTTTTTTCTAATTCTAGGTTTTTGGTAAAAGGTCCTAATATTTAGATATTGGTATTTTCTTTCACAAAAATACCTTCTTTTACTTTGTGGACAAAAACTTCTTTATCATAAATATGCCATTTTATTTGATATTACAGATAAGGCCTTCATTTAATTGAAGTACTAAACGTTTTTGTCAAGATTAGTTTAATATTTATAGGAACTTCTTAAAAAAATTGTAAGTAAGTACATACATTTAATTATGCTTCTTGTACAAACTTTGCTATTACCTTTATTTTATAAATTTTGACTACAATTCTGGTCAGTGGATTGAGTCTAAAGACTATCAATGTGTCACAGATATTTTCAAGTCTTTCCCACATAAATAAATCAAAATAACTAAAACTAAAATGCACTTTGAGTTTCATGGTCTTTTTGTCCTTAAACATTTAACCTCTTTGTTCAATATTTTCTCATTGAAATGTAAATGCCATAAATGGCAATTGGACCAAATCAGTTTCTAGACCTTTATTAAAAGGAGGTTAGTTTCCCTGATCCATTGATAACATTTTTTCTTGTGCTGATATATTTGTGAAAAAGTAATTATTTTAGGCTACAAACAATAAATAATATGATTTAAATTACACAATTAAATGTACACATAAATGCTAGAAATTTATTTTTAAATATCTTCACTTACTTTTGCATGTATAACTAACTGCTGGCAATGCAGAGACATGCATCCATTTAAGGGAATATTTGATAAAACTTGCTAAAGCCACACAATGCTGAGATTAACAAGTGATTAGAGATCAGAGAAATAAAGTAAGACTCAAGACATATAAATCTCTATCTGGAAGATGTTAAAATAGCATGTGTGTGTCTCTGGACTATGATGGAACTAAAGCTATATATCATGCTGCATTAGAATTAGGGTAAATATGGTGTTTGGAGCCTCCTCTGACAAATAATAATGTTTATATTTTTCTTATTGTTGATTATGTCAATTGAAACACACAATAAATCATCTCAAGAGTGATATGATCCATCTCTCATATGGGTTATGATCAATCTCTTTAATGGGTTTTTGATCAATCTCAGAGAAACTTAAGAATTGAATATCTATACTGAATCAAGGACCAGAAGAAACAAACAAACAAACAAATAATTGAATATCTAAATGCCTTACATAAGTGTTTCAAATTTACAGACAAATGAATGTTTACCATTTTGTAATGTTGTCTTTATCATCTTTCCATTACCTGTAATCAAAAGAATACATACATATCAATTGCCACAATTTATAACATAATACTGTGAATTTGAATTTAACAAACTAGAGTGACGTATTTATCAACATTAAAATTTTTCTTATATAGAATATCTTAATACAAATTAAATTTTTTTCTCTAAAAAATAATCTTTTCTATTTCCTGTAATCATGAAGCCACCTCATTTCAATATAGCAATGTTTTAGGAACTATGATTAAACTTTCTAACACACTTACAAAGCTGAGATTCATAGTGACTAAGTTTACTGTTCAGAATATCTATAATTAAAATAATTATTTAAAAAATGTGAAATATGAAAGTAATTCAAGGAGCCTATTTTGCATATAAAAATAATTTGTTAGTTACCTGGGAATAAGAGTGAAATTAACCAGAATTATTTCCTTTCCTTTGTCTTTTCCCTGCTTCATTGTCTCAACCCAATTGCAAGTTTTATTATTATTACTAAGGTAGAGAAGAAATGAAACAAAAGTCATCTGGAACACATTGTTTGGTTTAACATTTGAATTGACAGAATCATTTCCTTCAAAACCCAGAACGCTAGTTGTCTTTGTCCTACCATATCCCAAGTATGAATTCTAAGTTCTAATTTAAATGATAGGTAACGAAAATCAAACTGACAAAATAAGTCTATGTAATTTAATTTGTTCACATAGACATTAGGAAAGTTGAGTTATATTTATTTTGCTATAGAATCATTTGTTTTACAAAGAAAATATTTGGTCAAAGCAGGTTACAATTAGTTGTATAACCAGAGACCAGTTTTATGGCCAGGTTAGCTAGTTGTGTGACGGAAAGGGAGAGAGTGAGAAGAGGGAAGAAAGAGCTAGAGAAAGAATATGAGTTGGGTTATGAACTTCTTTCAGCCACTGGATCATCCTTTTTCTCTTGAAATAGTTCTTCTATGAAGAGTAAAATGTCTGTGAAAGGGAAACTAATAGACACAAACTTCTTTTCAAATTATACTATGTTTTATTCAATGGCCTTTTAAAAAAAGAGGGTGTGTGTGTGTGTGTGTGTGTGTGTGTGTGTGTGTGTGTGTGTGTGTTTGTGTGTATATAGCTATATCCATTGAGGTAAGTTTATTTACTTTGTTTTCATTGCAACTAGCCAACTTAATGTTTTGAACTAGATTGTAGACTGTCATATAATATGACATTAAAATATTTAAACCTAAAACTGATATGATTTAATTGATAAGGGGAAGAAAGGAATATATACATATAATGAGTGTATAAAACTAGAACACTAAGCAATTTTCATTCCTTATTTACCTATTGACAATAGTCATAGGGTGGTAACGCGAATGCTTGATTCATACAATATTTTAGGGAACATCTATTTTGTTAGTTTATTGTTTCATTCTAAATACAATTAATTTAGCTAATATACATGCCAACTAACTCAATGTGGGTTAGCACACTAGAATTTTAAGTGTACTTATATTACCAATAATTATCTTTGTGTAATCTAATAATAATTACAACCATGGGCTCTCTAATTTGTCCATGAGAATTTAAGAAATGAATATACTGAATCAAGGACCAGAAAAAACAAACAAACAAGCAGACAAACAAAAATTGAATATCTAAATGCCTTACATAAATGTTTTCATAATTTGTATGCCATAGCAATATGAGAGCAACAAATAGAAAACATTTATAGCAAATTATCAAGTTTTCTTAGATTTAGACAGGACAAACACTTTATCAATGCTTTTTAAGAAGTAATAATCAAGGGGAGAAATGCCAGATGTAGGTGATGGGGAGGAAGGCAGCAAATCACACTGCCACGTGTGTACCTATGCAACAATTTTGCATGTTCTTCACATGTACCCCAAAACCTAATATGCAATAAAATAAATAAATGGGAAAAAAAGAAGTAATAATAGAATATTAGACTAATTTCCATTCTAGTACTCTTTTGAATTTCAACTTACATGAATTAGTTTTAATATTTCATTATGAACATTAAGATGTAAGACTGAAAGTGAAAATATCACAGAATTTGCATTTGGTTGATAGACATTGGCATATAATACTTATACCTCAAACTGACTTACTGATTTTTGTTTACTGATTTTGAGTAGATTTATACTCAAAATTGTACCATATGTAAATAATGATATGCTCACTTGGGTGTGCAAGGAGAGTGTTAGATAAACATCAATTGTGTGGAGTTGGTAGAGAGTGTTGTCCAAATCTTTTGTATCCTTAGTGATTGTCTGTTTTACTTTTTCAGTCAATTACTGAAAAACATGTCTTGAAGTATGTAAACTGAATTGAGGAATTGTATACTCTGACTTCTGCCAATCTTTCCTTTAAAAATTTGGAGTTCTATAATTAGGACCATGCACATAGACATTAAGGATTGTTATGTATGTTTTATTAATGGGCCCTCTTATAAATATCTTTCTTCCAACTGGTAGTATTTCCTATCCTGTCTACTTTTACTAATCATCTTATGGTTAGTGCTTACATGGTGTATCTTTTTTCCATCATTTCACTTTTAATCTCTCTGTCCTTATTTTTAAAGGGCCTTTCCTGTAGACAACACATAGTTATTGATTTATTTTTGCATACACCATGATAATATATGCCTTTTAATTGGAGTGACTGGACCATCATATTTTAATTTAAGCTAATTACCATTAAAGTTTAGTATAAACATCACTAGCTGTTTGATTTCTGTTTCTCAATTCTTCTTTGTTTCTGTTTCCCTCTTTTCATGTCTTCTTTAGAATTATTGTAATTGAGTATTTAATGATACTTTTATCTTCATTATGGGCCTATTCACTATTTTTGTCTGTTTCATTTTTTTAAAGGTTGCTTTAAGGATTATAATGTACTAATCCATTACAGTCTAGTGTCAAGCAATTTATGTCATTGTCACCTGTTACAATAATCTCATTTTTTTTCACCTTCTTTCCTGTGTGCTTTAATTTTTAGTCCTTTAATATTAATTGTACTGCTGCTCTACCAGGAATAAATTTTTGCATAATAATGTTGATTTAAAAAGTGCCTATTTTAAGGAGTAGATTAGTGATTGGCAGTTTTTTTCTCTTTTAGTTCTTTACTTTTTCTTTTTAAAAATTTCTTTCTTTTTTTGTTTTTATAGATATAGGGAATAGAACTACAGTTTTGTTATGTGGTTATATTTCATAGTGGTGAAGTGGATTTTAGTGTAACCATAACCCAAATAGTGTCCATTGTACCTATTAGATCCCTTACTCCCCTTTCTTCCTTATATCCCACTGAGTGTCCATTGTCTATTTGTCTATTATTCTACTATAACCACATGTACAAATTATTTACCTCCCACTTACAAATGAGAACAGGTGGTATTTGAATTTCTGTTTCTGAGTTATTTCACTTAAGATAATGGCCTCCAGTTCCATCCATGCTGCTATAAAGGACATGATTTTTATTTTTAATGGCTGAGTAGTATTCCATGGGGGGTATATGTGTATACATAAATATCATATTTTCTTTATCTAATCATCTGTTAATGGACACATGTTGGTTTTATATCTTTGCTACTGTAAATAGTGCTGTGCTAGACATTCAAATATAGTTATCTTTTTGATATAATGATTTCTTTGCTTTGGGGTAGATATCCAGTAGTCGGATTGCTGGTTAAATGGTAGTTCTATTTCTTAGGTCTTTGGGAAATCTCTATACTGTTTTCCATAGAGATTATATAAATTTACATTTCCAGCAACAATATATAAGCATTTTATTTTCTCTTAATCTCTAACATCTGTTATTTTTTGTCTTTTTAATAATAGCTGTTCTGATTGCTGTAAGATGATATCTCACTGTGATCTTAATTTGCATTTGTCTGATAATTTGTGATTTTCAGCAGTTTTTATATGCTTGTTGGTTGCATCTATGCTTCTTTTGAAACATATCTTTTTGGGTCCTTTGTCCATTTTTAAAAATGGTTTGTTATTTTCATGTTGAATTGTTTGAGTTCCCTGCAGATTTTGGATATTAGTTTTTTGTCCAATACATAATTTGCAAATTTTTCTCGTTCCTTAGGTTATCTGTTCACTCTGATATGTCTTTTGCTGTGCAGAAGATTTTAATTTACTTGTGGATCAACTTTAATTCTCATTTGTCTATTTTTGTTTATTTTCAATTTGCTTTTGAGGTTTTAGTCACAAATTTTTTGCCTAGGTCAAATATCCAGAAGAGTTTTTTCTAGATTTTTCTTCTAGAGTTATTATGGTTTTAGGCCATACATTTAAGTCATTAATTTATTTTAATTTTTGTATAAGGTGAGAGACACTGTTCCACGTTTATTCTTCTGCATACAGCTATCCATTTTCCCAACACCATTTATTGAATATAACGCCCATTCACCAGTGTGTGTGGTTTTGTTGATTTTATCAAAGATCAATTGGCTGTAAATAAATATAAATAACTGTTACAGTCAGGATGGGGGCTGTACCCTGCAAAGCTACAGGGGCAGAGCTGTCCAAAACCATGGGAGCCCACTACTAGCATCAGCATGACCTGGATGTGAGACAGAGTCAAAGGAAAATATTTTGGAGCTTTAAGATTTGACTGCTCCGCTGGATTTTGGACTTGCACAGGGCCTGAAGACCCTTTGTTTTGGCCAATTTCTCCCATTTGGAACAGCTGTATTTACTTAATGCCTGTATCCCCCTTGTAGCTAGGGAGTAACTAACTTGCTTTTAATTTTAAAGGCTCATAGGCAGAAGGAACTTGCCACCTCTTGGAGAACTCTTTGGACTGTGGACATTTGAGTTAATGCTGAAATGAGTTGAGACTTTTGGGGACTGTTGGGAAGGCATGATCAGTTTTGAAATGTGAAGAAAGGTGATTTGGGAAGGGCTGAGGGTGGGGTAATATCGTTTGGCTCTGTCCCCATGCAAATCTTATCTTGAATTCCCTCGTGTTATGGGAGAAACCTGGTGGGAGATAATTGAATCATGAGGTCAGGTCTTTTCCCTGTTCTTCTCATGATGGTGAATGAGTCTGAGATCTGATGGTTTTAAAAAGGGGAGTTTCCATGCACAAGCTCTCTTCTCTTGTCTGTCGTCATGGGAATCGTGCCTTTCACCATCTGCAATGATTGTGGGGCTTCCCCAGCCACATGAAACTGTGAGTTCATGTAATCTCTCTTGTACATTGCATGGTCTTGGTTATGTCTTTATCAGAGAGTGAAAATGGACTAATACAGTTCTCTATTCTATTTCTATTGATCTATATTTATTTTTATACCAATATCATGCTCTTTTGGTTATTACAGACTTGCATCATTTGAAGTCCAGTAATTTGACATTTTCAGTTTTCTTCTTTTTGCTTAGGATTACTCTGGCTATTTGGGCTCTTTTTTGGTTCCATATGAATTTTACTATTGCTTTTTCTAATTCTGTGAAAAAATGACATTGGTATTTTGATAAAAATTACACTTAATCTGTAGATTGCTTTAGGGATTATGGTTATTTTAATTATATTGATTCTTGCAATCCATGAGCATGGAATGTTTTTCCATTTTTTTCATGTCATCTACAATTTCTTTCAACAGAGTTTTGGAGTTTTCTGTGTAGAGATCTTTTACCTCCTTACTTTAATGTATTCCTAGGTATTTTGGTTTTTCGTAGCTATTGTAAGTAGAATTGACTTATTGATTGTTTTCACAGCTTTATTGTTATTGGTAGATAGAATCTTTCAACTCTTTAAGAAACTTATTCTCTTTTGAATTGTTTCTTGTAAGAAATTTGTAATTATTTTGGTCTTTGTTCCCTTACATCTAATGTATTCTCTCCCCAGCTCCTTTTAAGATTTACTTTGTATCTCTGATTTTCAGCAATTTAACTCCAATATTTACTTATGTGTTTTATTTTCTTTTTGTTTATCATTTATTATTTGTAAAGGCTCTTGGTTCTATATATTATAATTTCTATCCAGTGTGGTTAATTCTTTGGTATTTTATTTGTTCACATATTTTTTCTGCTATGACTCTCAGGATTTCAATTGTACATTTTGGTTGACCTGTTGATATTATGTCACTAATTACTAGGCTATATGCTTATTTGCTTGTATGTTTGGTCTGTTATTTTCCACTGTGTTTGATGTTAAACTGTTGTGCTGTTTTCAAGTTTACTAATCTTTTCTTCTGTAGTGTCTAATATGGTCTTATGTACATCTGGTGATTTAAAATTTTTATATATTTTTCATTTTCAGAATTTCCATTTCGTTCTCTTTCATATTTTCAATTTATCTCTATATTATGTTCATGTTTTATTTCATTTAGTATATTTATAACAGCTGTTTTAAAGTCCTTGTCTGCTAATTCAATCACCTTTGTTATTTCTGTCTGTTTAAATTGAGTCATTTTTCTCCTGGTTCTTGATCACAGTTTGCTTCTTCTTTGAACATTTAGTATTTCGAGGTATTTTTGAATACTTTTGAATATCATACTGTTGGTTGATGAATTTTATTGTCTTTGGCTAAAGAATGTTGAAGTTCATTTTTGCAGGTAGTTAAGTTACTTGTGGATTAACTGAATCTTTTAAGTTTGTTTTTAAGCTTTGTTAGGGCAAGCCTAAACTAACTTTTACTCTAGGTCTAATTTAGGCCTAGTACTAGATTAAATACTAAATGTTACCTAGTCATGTGGGCCCTTTACCAATTGTTCCACTTATAGGTCCTTGATAATTATTTTCCCAAACTCATAAAATTTCCTTTATTCAATTAAATTTTTATTATTCAATGAAAAACTCAGAGGGGACCCTATCCAGATTTCTAGGGTGTTTCTCCACACTAGTCTATCATATTCCACACTGAATTAGTGTGATTTCACTCTGCTGATAAAGACATACTAAAGACTGGGCAATTTACAAAAGAAAGAGCTTTATTGGACTCAGAGTTCCATCTGGCTGGGGAGGCCTCACAATCATGGCCTCTCCAAGGAGGCACGAGTCACATCTTACATGGATGGCAGCAGGCAAAAAGAGAGGTTGTACAGAGAAACTCCCATTTTTAAAACTATCAGATCTTGTGAAACCCCTTCACTATCATGAAAACAGCATGTGAAAGACTTGCCTTCATGATTCAGTCATCTCCCACCAGGTCCCTCTCACAACATGTGGAAATTATGGGAGCTACAAGATGAGATTTGGGTGAAGAAACAGAGCCAAATCCTATCATTCCACCTCTGGCCCCTCCTATATCTCATATTTTCACATTTCTTTTCTTTCTTTCTTTTTTTTTATTGCATTTTAGGTTTTGGGGTACATTTGAAGAGCATGCAAGATATTTGCATAGGTACACACATGGCAGTGTGATTTGCTGCCTTCCTCCCCTTCACCTATATCTGGCATTTCTCCCCATGCTATCTCTCCCCAACTCCCCACCCCCCACTGTCCCTCCCCTAATTCCCCCCAACAGACCCCCTTCCCAACAGTCTGCAAAAGTCTCAATGCATATCAGCATTAACTCAAAAGTCCACGGTCCAATGTCTCCCCCAAGATGTGGCAAGTCCCTTCTGCCTATGAGCCTTTAAAATCAAAAGCAAGTTATTTACTTCCTAGATACAATGAAGGTACGGTACTAGGTAAATACAGCTGTTCCAAATAGGAGAAATTGGCCAAAACATAGGCTCTACAGGCCCCATGCAAGTCCAAAATCCAGCAAGGCTGTCAAATCTTAAAGCTCTAAAATGTTCTCCTTTGACTCCATGTCTCACATCCAGATCACACTGATGCAAGAGGTGGGCTCCCAAGGCCTTGGGCAGCTCTACCCTTGTGGCTTTTCTGGATACAGCCTCTCTTCTGGCTGCTTTCACAGGCTGGTGTTGAGTGTCTGCAGCTTTTTCAGGTGCATGGTGCAACCTGTTGATGGATCTACCATTCTGGGGCCTGGAGGACAGTGGCTCTCTTCTCACAACTCCACTAGGCGATGTCCCAGTAGGGACTGTGTGAGGGCTCTGACTTCATATTTCTCTTCTGCACTGCCCCAGCAGAGATCCTCCATGAGAGCCCCACCCCCCTGCAGCAAACTTCTATCTGGGCATCCAGGCACTTTCATACACCTTCTGAAATCTAGGCAGAGGTTTCCAAACCTCAATTCTTGACTTCTGTGTACTTGCAGGCTCAATACCACATGGAAGTTGCCAAAGCTTGAGGCTTGCACCCTCTGAAGCCATAGCTTGAGCTCTACGTTGGCCCCTTTCAACCACAGCTGGAGTGACTGGGAGACAGGTCACCAAGTCCCTAAACTGCACATAGCATGGGACTCTGGGCCTGACCCTGAAAACCATTTTTTCCTCCTAAGCCTCCAGGCCTATGATAGGAAGAGCTGGCACAAAGATCTCACATGCCCTGGAGACATTTTCCCTATTGTCCTGGTCATTAACACTCAGCTCCTTGTTACTTACACAAATTTCTGCAGCTGGCTTGAATTTTTCCTTGGAGAATAGGATTTTCTTTTCTATTGCGTTGCATTGTGGCTGCAAATTTTCCAAACTTTTATGCTGTTTCTCTTTTGAAATGGAATGCCTTTAACAGCACCCAAGTCACTTCTTGAATGCTTTGGTGCTTAGAAATTTCCTCTGCTAGATACTCTATATCATTTCTCTCAAGTTCAAAGTTCAACAAATCTCTAGGGCAGGGGCAAAATGCCGCCTGTCTCTTTGCTAAAACATGAGAGTCAGCTTTGCTCCAGTTCCCAACAAGTTCCTCATCTCCATCTGAGATCACCTCAGTCTGAACCTTATCGTTCATACCATTATCAGCATTTTTCTCAAAGCCATTCAACAAGTCTCTAGGAAGTTCCAAACTTTCCAACCTTTTCCTGTATTCTTCTGAGCCCTCTAAAGTATTCCAACTTCTGCCTGTTACCCAGTTTCAAAGTCACTTCCACATTTTCAGGTATCTTTTCAGCAACACCCCACACTACTGGTACCAATTTAGTGTGAGTAAATCACATCTTACAAGGATAGCTGCAGGCAAAGAGAACTTATGCAGATAAACTCCTGTTTGTTAAAACAATTAGGTCTTGTGATACCCATTCACTAGGATGAGAACAGTATGGGAAAGACCACCTGCCCCCTCATCCCTTGTGATTCAATCATTTCCCACCAGTCCCTCCCATAACATGTGGGATTTACAAGATGATATTTGGGTGTGGATGCAGAGCCAAACCCTACCACACCCATTGTTAGAAAAACCACAACCACTTCAGCTCTCTAATCTCTAATAGCCATGTCCTGTCTTTAGAGAATCCACCATTCTATACTTGGATTTATTTCCCATAACTGTTGCTCAGAAAGCCTTCATACAGAAAGCAGGGGAGATTGGAGGGCTTATTTTATATATTTACCTTCTCCCAGAGGTCACAATCCTTCACTGCCTTTTGATCAATGTTTACAAACACTAGTTTTTTACATTTTGTCCAGTTTCATAGTTCTTTATATTGGGAAAGAAAGTACAGTTCTAGTTATCTGTCATGGCTGTAGATGAAATTTTCTTCTTAGGTGTGCTTTTAAAAGTCTAGCCATGCGTTTTCTATATATCAGCTATATCCTTAACAGTGATGAGCTGTATGTAACACTCAGATATTGATACAATAATAGAAAGTGACTTTTTTTTTTTTTGAGATGTAGTCCTCATTTGTTGCCCAGGCTGGAGTACAGTGGCACAATCTCAGCTCACTGCAACCTCCACCTTCTGGTTTCAAGCAATTCTGTCTCAGCCTCCTGAGTAGCTGGAACTACAGGCACATGCCACCATGCCTGGCTAATTTTTATATTTTCAGTAGAGACAGGGTTTCACCATACTGATCAGGCTGGTCTCGAGCTCCTGACCTCAGGTGATCCACCTGCTTTGGCCTCCCAAAGCGCTGCAATTACAGGCATGAGCCACTGTGCCCAGCCTCAAGTGACTTTTGATAGATAATGAGGCGATGGGGGTAAGTGAGTTACATTTACATATTAGCCAGTAATGATATGTTAAATGATAAACAGGGCCATCACTGATGAGCAAAATGATTACATTTGAGTAACTTTTAAAGAAAAGAGTAACTTTTGTACAATGATAAACCATAAGACTTGAATTATACACATATACAAAGAACAGGTGTGTATTTCAGAGAGGAGACTCATTGATGAAAATAAATAGCCTGCTAAATGAAAGAGTGAGGATTACTAAGGATGAGCAACCAGGCTTCTGGCCAAAATTCTGACAACTAAGAATGATTTTCAACTCAACACAAAAGGATACTTGGCCCAATGTATATGAAAGAAAATGGGGTAGAGAAATCTGTGATGAATGGAAAATGACCAGGCAATCTCAAAAACCAAAGGCGCCTCTGAGGACCACTGAGCTGCCTAAACTGTGTTAGTAACATTACTAGGGCATCTATAGAGAGGAAATAGAGAAATCAGTGCTGTGAGGTTAAAAAAATATATTCATTTCTATTCTCTTCTGAAAGCTCTGGAGCATACAACAAAACACGTTACAGAGTCACAGAGGAGAGAAGTTTGCTCTTTTCACTACACTGAGGTTTTCCCACAGACCAAGAGCACCATGATGCGAAGGCTGTTTAGTAAAAGCTGTTTAGAAAGCAGTAACAGAGTGAGAATGCAGAGCTGCCTGATTTGCAAAAAACAAGACATCTAGTGTTACTAACCAGAGATATAATTTCTGCATCACCTCAATTCTATCCAATCAGCTCTACAAACATGCTATGGTAGAATTTTAGACTAGAAACTAGGGAAATAAAAGCAACCCAACTTATTATATTCCTTGAGTAACTTACAATTTGGGAGAATAACCTGAGATAAAAAAAGCATTCAAAATTTTGGTCAGTAATTATTTGTAATTTATCTTAGTGAGAAGATATAAAACCACATGGAATAAGGTAATTAGCAAAATTTATAAAAAAGTTAAATTTTAATAAGATTAATGCAGAATAAAAGTTTAATATAATATGATGTACTTTTGAAATTTATAACTTAGTAATATTAATATAACATGTTGGGTTTAGTAAGTCTACAAAGGTCATCAGGGATGACTTTTCTTTTTTATAGTATTCTGTTTTTATTTTCCATAGTATTTCAATGTTCCAATAACAAAAATCCCTTATATTTCATATGTAGTTCAACTATTTCATGCAGCTTAGAATTTTATTATTAGTAGCCATAGAACTTCAATTTTCAGATTCATGATCTTGAGAAAGGACAATCATGAGACCATTGTGTTGACAAAGGAAAGACTAAGTCAGTGTGACTAACAGTTCTTCTGCCAACTCAGATTGCAATTTTGGGTTGCTGAATTATACCCATTTTATTTCAAAAATACTCCACCATTCTGTAAACATGAGTTGAGATTTTCTTCTTTTGTCTTTATTATGGATAAGAGTATAAGACAATAAATAAGGCTTCATATATTTTTTAATCACTGATATGAAAAAATGAAAAATGATAGTTGAACATAAATGTTGAACTTATCTAAAATATGATAATTTGCTTTAAAAGGTCTCTCAGGCATATAGAGTTTCTGGTACCTAAAATATGGGTAATTCATGGTAAAATTCAGAATTGCCATTAATGTGGAAATAAAAGATTCCTTGGAAATGTTAAAATAGCATGAAATTACTTTTTTCCCTAAATTATCAAATCTGTAATTAGGCTCAACAGTCCTAAAGGGTATTGAGTAACAAGGGTTCCCAGAAACCTACCTGTTGCACACATTTCTTCGCACTCTTCCAGACTGTCAAATCGATTCTGATTTCCTTCACATCCCCCATATATAAATTCTTCACACTGTCGAGTGAAAACATTGAAGAAATATCTCTTCATCCATGCTTTACATGGGCCATCATCCGCCTTATATGCACAAAACGTATGCCTAAATTTCAGTGGTGGCAACTCAGGGTCTATAAGGTAAAAACAAGAGATACAACATGTCATCCTTCATCAACACTATAATAATGTTCTTTATTTCTTTTTTAATATGTCCTGATTTTAAGGAAAAATGCCATAACACATGCTGATAAGAAACTATAAAAAGTTGTTCAGTTATCAAAATGGTAGATAAAGTTAATACATTCACCAAATGAGACACAACTTCTAAGCGAACTGGGAGGGAATTGAGTAGTACTTGAAAGGTAACTTCATTCAGGTGGATGTGTCAGCAATAGACCTCTTCTTTTAACTCAGGCAATGGACAATTCTCCTTAACCCACAGTTGTGTCACTCTTCATACATAAAACAACAGTATATTCACATTCATATATATATATATATGTCTATATATATATATATGTATATATACACACACACACATCTATGTACATAATACCATATTAAACCATTCCCTAATTATGAAAATTTATGTGTTTGATGTTACAAAAAATAAACTGCATGGTGCTTTTCTTTTTTACTTACCATACCATGCTTGGGTTTTAATAATGTTGAAATAACGTAAATAATGCTTTCTATGTTTTACATAGAATGAGGCAATTCTTTCGACTTCAAATTATATATTTTTTTTCTTTAAATATTTAACTACGAATTGTAACAACAGAGTTTTCTATCCTGGGAATGGGCATACACGTAGAAGAAATTCAACTAGATTTTAAAAACATTTTACTTTTTTCACGTCCAATAAAATTAATAGAAATCTAATGTTAAATAAGTTCTATTTGTTTACCAGTAAAGATAGGCACGAAAATTGTGGTTGGTGCAACCAAAAGAATAATGATGAAAATGCTATATAATACAGCTTGAATATTTTCTGTATATTGAGTCCATATATTTTCTTTGTCTTTGGCAATTGATTATTATGTGGAATATTGAAATCGGTAAATGACCTAAACCAATTTTCCCTTTAGAGGGCAGCAATACTATATTAAACAGATGAGTATAAATATCTTCAAAAAAAGTGTTTTCATGCTCTCTAAAATAGTTTACTTTGAACAAAGAAAAGAATGGATGAGACTTTAATATTTTCACATAAAATATTTTTAAAGCATAAAATATGGGATAAGTTTGTGGAGGTATGATTGTCTAAATAGAAATCCATTTTAAATTTCCTGTAATTTCAACACATGAATTTTTTTGAAAGAGAAAATATGCACGTAATAAAAGTTAAAATAGATAATTTTATTAATTTAATCCCACCCATAATGTATCATTATTTTAATTATCAATTTTGAATTAATAGCAAGTATTAGTCTTACGTTACTAATGTTAAAACTGTAACAAAATGATTGAAATTGTACTGTTTATTTTGTATATGAGTCATAAAATTGTAAGTAGTCTTTCCAATCTTGGAAGGATTAAAAATATAGCTTTCTATATATAAATTGACATTTGTTGCTGTTTGATTCATGGGACACTAATTATTTTTGAACACGTTTATTTTGTCTCAACTACTAACACTGCTTTCAGTTTTTAAAAATTCCATTTAAATTTATACAATGCCATCTAATCATTTTGATCTATTTGATAAGTTAATTATTTTTTCAATTGATATAAATTGAGATGACAGAACTGACAGAAGAGTATGTTTTTCAGGTCCAAAATTTGTTAAGTTAGAATAACATATGGCAGATAATTATTATGATACGGGGATACATTCAGCCTCAAACACAGTTGTTATAAAACAGCTAATTAGCAAGTAAGAATGTTGGTCAAACCTTTAACTAAAGTTGAGTTTTATGCACATACGCTTTTTTTTTTTTTTTGAGACTGAGTCTTGCTCTGTCGTCAGGTGTGAGTGCAGTGGCGCAATCTTGGCTGACTGAAACCTCAGTTCTTGGGTTCAAGTGACTCTCCTGCCTCAGCCTCCTGATAGCTGGGACTACAGTCACGTGCCCACATGCCCAGCTAATTTTTGTATTTTTGGTAGAGACAGGGTTTCACCATGTTGGCCAGGATGGTCTCGATCTGTTGACCTCATGATCCGCCCACCTTTGCCTCCCAAAGTGCTGGATTACAGGCCTGTGCCACTGCGCCCAACTGAACATATGCATTTGTTTGTCTTCAACTTTCTCTAGAATTATGTTCAATTGGCAAAATATAATGCTTGTGTTTACCAATATGATATATTTTCATAATTTTAAACCAATAACAGTGTCACTAAATTCAATAAATATCTACAGTCTATATATAAATAATTTTATCAAAATAAGTTAAGAAATATTGGTAAACGTAGACAAGTTTAAATGTCATTTCTTTTTCTTTCAAATCCTTTATCTAACATTTTATGTTGATGAACTTACCTAAAATATGATAATTTGCTTTAAAATTTATCTCAGGCATACAGACAGTTTCTGGTGCCTATAAATATGGGTACTTCATGGTGAAATTCTCCCATTTTTCTTAAACTAGATACACAAGTACTTTCTACTTTCTAATAGAAATTCATAACATAAATTTAATTGAGAATTGCTAAAAATGTTTTCTAAAAATAGAAAAATATATCAACCAAAATGATTTCTTAAAACACATTTTCTCTATCACTGAAGTTAAAAATTGTCAGTTTGAATTTAAAAAGAATGAAAGTTTTTTTCTGAGTGGCACATTTGTGAATAATTGTAAATGCTGTTTATACTTTTTTGTCTTTACTTAAGGATTTTAGAATGCCAAGCTGACATTTTGAGTTGCTTTGAAAAGCCAGAAAGTTTGGTATGAAGACCCTAAGTAGTGCATCTGACTTACGATAAATCACAGTAAGTATCAGCGAATTTAGCATCAAGAGTTTCTGAACTGTAGGCGTGTTTGTTTTTGACACCAATAAAAATGTGACCTTCCAGCTGATTAAATATTGGACCTCAGAATTCACATAATTTTAATGAACAAGGCGTGAATAAAAATATTCTGGCATTTTAAATTTTACAGCTATACACCATGATCTCAAATTGCTGTAGCACTTCTCATACAATGTGATGTTATTCGTTCCCAAATTAATATTACTTTAGAACTTTAGAAACAAGTTATTGAAGCAGTGTTTCAGACAGAAAACTTGAATACAAATGTGTATTTGCAGAACACAGGGAATTTTACCTAATTTCTCAGTTGCCGTGTATATTCAGAAAAATCATTTTTTATAAATCAATAATTTTTTATCAGATACTAATTGATGACTTCTCTACTTTTTATTCTTGATATATTTGATAGTGTTTATCATCAAGCTAAATCTTTTTTCCATTTCCTGTATTAAAGATGTACTCACCCAAGTTGAATCTGCTATTTACTCATTGTGCCAGCAGGTGGTGGCAGTGCACCACAAAACCAAAAGAACAAAAACTAGATGCCGTACACAGCAATAACGGTTAACGCTGCTCACCGAGTAATTACAACACTCTGGACATTTTTGTCATTGTAGCATTTAATGATCATAATAGTGAGTTAGATATTATTATCTTCGTTTTATAAATTATAAAACAGCATTGAAGAATTTAAGTAAATGGCTTAAATTCATACCACAAATGATGGGTTTAAAATTGACCCCCATATGGTTTTACAACACATATCTCACACCTTCTTAATACCTGCGTGATACTGTCACAGATATGCGACTGAGATTCCTCAACTAGTATTTGGAACAAGCATTCAGTTTTAATTATATAATCTCCACTCAATTAACAGCATTCTTTTTCTCAAACATTTACCTTTATGAAACTAAAAATGGTTTCAATGACAGAGGTAGGTGGTAATTGTATAGAAATTTTCTAGGAGAAACACTAGGTATTAACTTTTATGAATTATATTTTGTTAATTATTAAGTGATTATTTGTCTTTATTCACACTTTAATGCATTTCTTATAGAAATCCTGTGTTAGAATATTCTTTGTGCAGTGATCCTGTGGCCCACACCTGAGCGCAGCATCCCGGGACTCAAGCAATGACCAGGCTTGGTGTGTGACCTTCGTGCCATGCCACTCCACCCAAAAGGGATGTAAATCTGCCTTGGTTTTCATTTCTTATTTTAGATAAACCCTTTTGGATGTTAATAATTGTGTGGTGACCGTATGTTGGGCACTGTGCTGTCACTGCAGATATGACAGTTTATTAGATGACAGCAGCTCCTCCTTCATAGAGCATATAGACACTAAGGACTTACACAGATATTCAGAAAGTCCTGGGTGCTGTGCGAGTGAACAATAGGATATCTAAATTATCCTGAAGGGGTCAGCGATAACTTTCTTGAGACTTGAAAGTGAGACTTGAGGGAAATGTTTACAGAGGTAATAATTATCTGACAGCAGCCACGAGAAACAAAACACACACAGGCAATCTAAAAGGAATTTAATCTGATCCAGCCATATAAATAGAATCATGGTTTGTATTGAATCATTCGCACTTAATACCATGAATTTTATGTCTCATAATCTGAAGGTTACAATCCTGCCTTCCCCTCCCACCGCCCCGTGTCCTGAGATGCTGGATAGAAGGCTTACTGTAATATTTGATGCCTGAGAACATGTCATGCCCTTGACTGTAAGAATACTCATCCTCTTAGAACTTATTTGTGAATCTAGGGCTTTCAGGTAACTTACTATCTAAGAGTCCACATGCTGCTTGCCTCTAATGAAAGGATTTGATTTTTTTTCTGGCAGGGAAGAGCAAAGACAGGTACTTTTTGCCTTCTCGGTGTCAGAAAATGTGCCAGATGATTTTCCACTGTTTATATTAAAACTATAGGAAATTAGTTATTTACATTATTCATTACAGCTTAAGAAACTGGGAGTTAGAAAATTTAAATAACTTATTCAATCTCACAAAAGTACTGGGTGGCAAACCACACCTGCAAACTCAGGTCTGTCTGATTCTAAATCCTAAAAAAGATACCTATCTTTCACTAAATGTTCACTCTTAATTTTCTCTCTCCCAGCCCAATGGAATTGTTTTAAAAAGCGTATTACCACTGTTTTTATTATCATTTTTGTCTTATCTAGATGTTAATTCTAGATTATTCTCCCTGCTGATTGTGAGAGAAGCAATAAAATTTGATGTATTTTTCTATTAATATTAGTAGCTTATTTCAATTAAATAATATACTTCTATAAAATGATGGTATGATCTTAGCATCATGTGATAAATTGTATCACCAAAATAGAATTTTTTTTTCAGATGTGAGATTTGGTTACTGTAAAAATTAATATAAAATAAAAACAGAACAAAACCAGATAAAACTGAAACTAGTCGGCCAAGAGGTCTTTAAGTCTAGCTTAAATATCAAAATTCTTTGTTATCCATCTAGGTTTGGGAGCTATGTTATAGTAATTTTAAATTCTGGCTTAATTACTGATGACTTGATTCTGGATTATTGGTTGACAGTGGCATCAGCAAAAATTTCAGGAACTTCCTGGTTAAGCAATATTCATTTTCTCAGTCCAATTGAGGAAAATTAGACTGGGACAATACAGGAAACGCTTGGATCAATTTGCTTCTCAGTCTCCTCAAGTGAGGTTGCCTGCTTTTTCCCTGTTAGGACTTATTTTATCTTCCACCTTCCTTGTTTCTGTAACCTCCAGAATGTTAGAACTGTAACCTATCCCTTTTTGAGAAAAAAGCCAAATGAAGGATTGAAACTCAATGTTCAAATTCCTATTTTCAAAAAGGCACATTAGGGTTTTAGTTTACTAAATAATGTTTCATCGCTAGGAAATTTTTATAACACCACGTTGCCTTGTGAGAGCCCTCGGAGAGCCAAGCTTGAATGAATCTCCGTCCTCTTCCCATCAACAGCAGCACTCTCTGCATGCTTCTGTCACTTTGTTTACTACATTACCCAGAAATAGACTGTCCACCCTTCAGACTCTTCTAGGAAATGGAGAGATTCTTCAGCACCTCATCTCAGCCGTACCTGTTCCTCTAGCACCTTCCACAGTTTCAGGCCCAGAAGATGTATTTATTTAAACTTTACTAAACACACTGAACACAGTCATTTTAAAGCAGTATAAGAGATATAAAATAAGTGCATTTATGGAAATCTTTTTTACATCTTAAACTGCTATATGAAATAAAGCTGTCATTTTGTTAATATTCTCTCATTAAAACCAATACTTGAGATTTCTGTCAATAATTTACTAATCTGCTACAAAATGTTACTTTTAAGAAAGTTATTTTTTCACAATAACCATTACCATACCATCTTCTCTTTGCTCTATTTTTTATTGTTAATATTCTTATTTTTAGATACAGAGTTTTACAGGATTGGAGCTAACTTATATTACTAGATCCTCTGGTGTCCTGCTTGGCTAGATTTTTATATTAGTCTCAACTGGTAAGTTTTTATTTTGGAAATATGGGCAAGAAGCAGAAGAATAACTGAAGCCTCAGATGTCTGAAGTTCCCTTTCCTTCCCCACACTTTTCCTAGTCAAAGGGTGGCATCAAATGTCATAGGGAGTTGTTTTTACCACATGTTGCTCCTTGCAATCGCCCAGAGTTAGTCCAGTGTTTAACATGGTACACTGAATAAAAAAGAGAAGTCTTTAAGCTAAAGTTAGTTGGTTTTGGACTGTTGAGAACACACGTGTGTGTGTACACACACACACACACACACACACACATACACACACACAGAGTATAATAAATTTCCAAGAAAAATATCACTTCAATAACAACTAATTTCTCTCCACAATGGAAAAATATAATACATTTTTAGATTAAAATTGAGAGCTTTGTCTAGCTTAAAAAGAAAAATGTTTCTAATATTTTACCTGTCATAATTATGTATTCATCATCTTCCTCAGAATCCGCATTAAGAGGGGTAGGGGCAAGATTAAACAGCAGGCATATGGAAGCCCAAAGTGCATGTACTTTCTTCATTGTGTAAACCATCTCTGAAATACAGAACACATGCATATCTAATAAACAAAGTGATAATATGGACTCATTTACAGACTAGTAAACATCATATGCGTACTTCAAATGCAAATTTCTATGACGTTGTATGTGTGTACACATACATTTCTCTGTGCATACTCCATGAGTCATATTTAAAATGTATATGTAGTATTCAGAATTATGGGAAAACACACTCAGTGCATATATTTATTAATATTCAAGCAAACGGGTTATATTTCAACTTTGAAAACATAAATAAAAAGGACAATAATTGAAAGACATGGGTAAATACTGATCATATGGCGAATAATGTATTAAGTAAGGTCTGTTTCTGCATGCAGCTTCACTTTCCACATCTTTCTCACGGCTGTTCTTTCTGAGTCAGAACTAATAAGATATTTTTTGTGTTTTTTAAATTATTTCTTTAATGCAACTTTTCATTTCTGATTTATCGTTCCCTCTGCTCTGATTCTTCTTCTTTTTTTTTTAAGGGAACACATTTTCAGAATTTTCATCTTTGTTTCCTTTAAAAAATATATTATTTACCTCAATTTCCGAACCAGGTTTTCTATGAGACAGCCGACAGTCAGAACAGCAGACAAAAGAAATGTCTGACATTCAGCTAGTCCTTTTTCCCAGTTCATTATTTCCCCAGTTTGGGAAGTTATCTGACTCAAAAGAGTTTCACAGAAAAGTGACTATAAGTGATAAGTCATCACCCATCACACTCCGAAGGAAACAGATATCAGTAGGAGAGTGAGACTTTTCCTGTTTCAACATCATTTAAAGATCTATAGCCAAACGAAAAGAAAGAAAGAAAGAAAGAAAAAGAAAGAGAGAAAGAAAGAAAAAAAAAGCAGAATAAAGCAAGAAATCACCTCTAAATATGTTTTTAAAGATGATTACTTCTTTGGATTTAAAGGTGGAAGGAAAAGTGTAATGATCATACAACACAGGAAAAGAAAAACCAAGAACACTTGTTTCCTTCCTGTTCTTAGCCACCAGTGCCATTCCAGTGAGGAAGGAAAGTGAGATCTTATCAGCAAATATTCACAAATGCAGGGACAGATACTCCATCAAAAACAGTCTAGAGAATTATCTGGTTTTGTCTGTGGCAGATCACAGCTGCAATATACACCATTGTGGGTAGCCATATAGTAATCAGGTAATACATGTTATGCTTTAATTTGCATTAAAATCACTAGTGAGATAAGTAACCTTTTTTTTTCTCACAGCACTTTGCAAATGTTAACATACATTTGATTTTTAGTCAGTAGAGAAGCCATATATCTTGTAAATCATACCATAAACTATTTGAATTTACCAATATATATGTATGCCTGTTTATATAGCAATATGATTTTGAAGAATCTTTAAACTTCTAATCCTTATCTCATTTTTGAACACATATTTTTCAGTGATTTATTTGTTTCCATTTGATTATTTGAAATATACGATCCTGCTATACTTTGAGTATAAAATACAGAATATGGTTTGTATCACACAGTTCAGGAAGCAGGCTGTGTTTGAGGGCCTACTGAAACAATTGAGTCAGGGCTCTAAATCCAAGAAGTTCCTCTCTTAAAAAATGGCGGCCTAGGATACTTCACAAACTTAGTACTTTAGACTTTCCTTGGGTGCTAGGATTAGAAACCAACTCTGACAAATCTGGATCATCAGTTTATTTATTCTAGAATATTTGGAACAATCTGGGACAGCAAGGTCAAGGTTGCACTGGTTCTCAGAAACAACTAAAGCTGGTGAGCCAAGCACCACCAGATATTTCTCATTGTGGCTACACACCTTAGACAGCTTCATTTTCTCTTGGTGTGACCCAATCTTCTTGCATAGCATGCTGCATGATCAATGGACTATTCTGGGTTTTAAACCTTAGGAGTTTTTCCATCAAAATAGCATGACTACTTCTCTTTATAGCCTAGGCTTAAAGAGCTTGAGACTAGCTCTGATAGATTGAGCTTGAAACAAGGGCCACCTCTGGGACCAACACATTTAAGCTGGGAATTGTAGGAGACCATCATGGATTTGGTGGACTCACAACCAGTCTGGGGTCAGGAATAAGAAAATGCAATCACATTGCAAATATTAATGAAATTATATGGTCTGGGTGGTGGAGGGGACAAGTGTAACTCCCAGAAGGAGGAAATTCTTGCTTTCAGAAGGGCAGGGTGTTGAACAGATAAAACTATGACTATATATCATAGCAAGCCATAGCTAAATAATAGCATACGTAATTTAGAAAAAAGAAAAATAAGCAAAAGGAAAATAAAGTACATGAATTGCAGGAGGAATTAAATATCCAAATTTTTATTCAAAAATTCTGTCTGGTTCTGGGTGATAACAGATTTAATGTAGGTATGAATCCATGCACCAACTTCTATATACCATACAAAATATTTTTCCTTTTGGAAAACTCCAACTTTCTTAAAATTGGTAAACAGAGATTTACAAAACACCATCTGTCGGTCTCCTCCCCACATAGGCTAGCAGATAATTTGATGTAAAGATCTCCTTGATAAGCCCATAATCTTGGCTTTCTAATAGAAACATCTTCTTTAAAAAATTGACTTAATTATTTAAAATAGTTTTATATTTACCAAAAAAAAAAAAAAATGAGAAGAGCATACAGAGACTTCTCATACAACTCACACGCAGTTTCCTTATTAACATGTTACATTAGTATGGTGTACTTATCATTAATATACCAAAATTGATATTGTTACTAACTAAAGTCCATACTTTAGTCAAATATCCTTAGCTTTTTCCTAACTCTTTTTCTATTCTAGCAACCCATCCAGAATACCAAACTGCTCTGATTGTCATCTCTCCTTAGGTTCCCGTTGGCTATGACAGTTCGTCAGACTTTTCTTATTTTTGATGATCTTGACAGTTTTGAGTAATACTGGTCAGGTATTTTGCAGGGTATCCCCTCATTAGAATGTATCTGATGTTTTTAGTCATAATTAGACCAGGGTTATGGGGTCTGAGGAAGAAGATCACAGAGGTAAAGGCCATTTTTTGTCACATTAAGACAGGATATATACTACCAACGTGATTTATGACTGCTGATATTGATCTTAAATGCCTGGCTGGGGTAATGATTGTTAGGTTTCTCCACTATGAAGTTACTTCCTACCCCCAACTTTCCCTATGGTACTCTTTATTATTATTATACTTTAAGCGCTGGGATACATGTGTGGAATGTGTAGATTTGTTACATAGGTATACATGTGCCATGATGGTTTGCTGCACCCATCAACCCATTATCTACATTAGGAATTTCTACTAATACTATCCCTCCCCTCACCGCCTCATCCCCTGACAGGCTCCAGTGTGTGATGGTTCCCTCCCTATGTCCATGTGTTCTCATTGTCTGACCCCTACTTATGAATGAGAACATGCAGTGTTTGGTTTTCTGTTCTTGTGTTAGTTTGCTGAGAATGATGGTTTCCCGCTTCATCCATGTCCCAGCAAAGGACATGAACTCATCCTTTTTTATGACTGCATAGTATTCCATGGTGCATATGTGCCATATTTTCTTTATCCAGTCTATCATTGATGGGCATTTGCATTGGTCCAAGTCTTTCCTATTGTGCCACAATAAACATACGTGTGCATGTGTCTTTATAGTAGAATGATTTATAATCCTTTGGGTATATATACAGGAGTGGGACGGTTAAGTCAAATGGTATTTCTATTTCTAGATCCTTGAGGAATTGCCACACTGACTTCCAAAATGGTTGAACTAATTTACAGTATAAAAGCGTTCCTATTTCTCTATATCCTGTCCAACATCTGTTGTTCCTGACATTTTAATGATCGCCATTCTAACTGGAGTGAGATGGTATCTCATTGTGGTTTTGATTTGCATTTCTCTAATGACCAGGGATAATGAGCTTTTTTTTTCATATGTTTGTTGGCTGCATAAATGTCTTCTTTTGAAAAGTGTCTGCTCATATCCTTCACCCACTTTTTGATGTGTGTGTGTGTGTATGTGTGTGTGTGTGTGTGTGTGTGTGTGTGTGTGTTTTCTGCAAATTAAAGTTCTTTGTAGATTCCAGATATTAGCCCTTTGTCAGATGGATAGATTGCAAATATTTCCTGCCATTCTGTAGGTTGCCTGTTCACTCTGATGATAGTTTCTCTTGCTGTGCAGAAGCTCTTTAGTTTAATTGGATCCCATTTGTCAATTTTGGCTTTGTTGCTATTGCTTTTTGTGTTTTAGTCATGAAGTCTTTGCCCATACCTATGTGCTGAATGGTATTGCCTAGGTTTTCTTCTAGAGTTTTTATGGTTTTAGATATTACATTTCAGTCTTTATTTCAGCTTGAGTTAATTTTTGTATAATGTGTAAAGAAGGGATCTAGTTTCATATTTCTGCATATGGCTAGCCAGTTTTGTCAACACCATTTATGGAATTCTTTCCCCATTGCCTGTTTTTGTCAGATTTGTCAAAGACCCAATGGTTGTAGATGTGTGATGTTATTTCTGAGGCCTCTGTTCTGTTCCATTGGTTTACATCTCTGTTTTGGTACCAGTACCATGCTGTTTTGGTTACTGTTACCTTGTAGTATAGTTTGAAATCAGGTAGTCTGATGCCTCCAGCTTTGTTCTTTTTGCTCAGAATTGTCTTGGCTATATGGGCTCTTCTTTGGTTCCATATGAAATTTAAAGTAGTTTTTTTTTTTTTTTTTGTGAAGAAAGTTAATGGTAGCTTGATGGGATAGCATTGAATCCATAAATTACTTTGGGTAGTATGGCCATTTCATGAGACTGATTCTTTTTATCCATGAGGATGAATGTTTTTCCATTTGTTTGTGTCCTCTATTATACCCTTGACTAGTGGTTTGTAGTTCTCCTTGAAGAGATCTTTCACATTCCTTGTGATTTGTATTCCCATGTATTCCTTATGAAGTTTAGTTTGGCTGGATATGAAATTCTGGATTAAAAATTCTTTTCTTTAAGAATGTTTAATATTGGCCCTCATTCTCTTCTGGCTTGAAGGGTTTATGCAGAAAGATCTCTGTTAGTCTTATGGGCTTCCCTTTATGGGGAACTCAACCTTTCTCTCTGGCTGCCCTTAACATTTTATCCTTCATTTTAACCTTGATGAATCTGATGATTATGTGTTTTGGGGTTGCTCTTCTTGAAGAATATCTTTGTGGTGTTCTCTGTATATCCTGAATTTGAATGTTGGCCTGTGTTGCTAGGTTGGGGAAGTCCTCCTATATAATATCCTGAACAGCATTTTCCAACTTGGTTTCCATATCCCTGTCACTTTCAGGTGCACCAAACAAATATAACTGCTAGCTCACTGTCTGCTTAAACGGCCACCCAGTTTTGTGCTTGAAACCCAGGGTCCTGGTGGCATAGGCACCTGAGGGAATCTCCTGGTCTGCAGGTTGTGAAGACCCTGAGAAAAGCATAGTATCTGGGCTGGAGTGCACTGTTCTTCAGGGCACAGTCCTTCACTGCGTCCCTTGCCTAGGGAAGGGAGTTCCCTGGCCTCTAGCGCTTGCCTTGTGAGGCAATGCCCCACTCTGCTTCAGCTTGACCTCTGTGGGCGGCAACCACTGTCTAATCAGTCCCACTGAATGAGCCAGTACATCAGTTGGAAATGCAGAAATCACCCATCTTCTGCATTGATCTCGGTGGGAGCTGCAGATTGGAGCCCTTCCTATTTGGCCATCTTGGCAGCCACCCATACTGTACACTTTGGAAGAAAGTCACTACCTATAGCCAACACTTAAAAAGAATGTAGAATTATGGTTCTTCTCCTTAAGGTGACATTATCTGTATAAATTGTTTGGCATACTTTTGCACTAGGTATTTGTCTCCTCTCTTTATTAAATTATTTAATCCTTTACTTATATCGGTATGGACTCATGGATATTTATTCTACACCTTGTGTTATAATTCAATATAACTTTACTTGTATTGTTGTTCATATGGTCCCCTGGCTTTGGCAAATTTGAGAAAGCATTCAGTTGGCTCCTGTAATTCTTTGACATAGCTCCATCAATATGAGTTTTTAATATTCTCTGAGTAACTTTTTACTTTTTGTCAGGCCTAGATGCCCCAGGCTCATATTGTATATTTTATGCTGCACTCTTAGAATCACAGCCATTTCTCCAAGAAGCCCTGATTCCTTTTATTAGAGATAGGCATTAGAAATCCAAGTCTGAGCTCTAGGCATGCTCATTGTTACTGGGATGTCATTTATTTTAGGCCTTCTTTTTGGCATATTAAAGAAACACATGTGTGTATTCCACCATATCTGTAAAGGTACACTATTTTTGAACACATCAGCATGGTTTTCTGCACCTGGCTTATCTTACTTACTATACCATCCATGTTGTCACAAATAGTAGGATCTCCTATTTTAAGGCTGAATAATATTTCACTGTATATATGTGTATACCACATTTCTTTATTCATTCATTAGTTAAAGAATGCTTGAATTGTTTCCATATTTTGGTTATTGTGAGTAATATCTCAATGAACATGGGAATACAGTATCTTTTCAAGACTCTGATTTTAATTCTTTTTTAATTCCCAGGAGTGGAATTGCTGGATGGTATGACAGTTTTAGTTTTAAGTTTTGAGAAATCTTCATATTATTGCCCATATCTACTGCACCACTTTACATTTCTGCCAACAATTGGCCAGCATTCCAATTTCTACACATCCTTTCCAACATGTTACATTTTGAGTGTTTTTTATAATAGCCATTTGAACAGGCATAAAGTGATATCTCATTATTATTTAGATTTTCATTTTATTGGTAAATAATGCTGCTACTCATCTTTTTATATACCTGATACGTATGTCTTCTTTGGAGAAAAATGTGTTCAACTCCTTTGTCCATTTAAAAAAAAGTTTCTGCTGTTCAGTTGAAGAAGTTCCTTATATATCCTGGAAATTATCAGATATATAATTTGAAAATATGTTCTCTCATTTCATAGCTTGTCATTTTATTCTATTGATTGTCTCCATTGCCATGCAGAGCTTTTTAATTTAATGTAATCTTACTTGTCTATTTTTGCTTTTGTTGCTTGTACTTTTGGTCTCATATTAAAAAAATCATTGTCAAGACAAATGTCAAGAAGATTTACCCTATGTTTTTTGATGGGAAGTTTTACATTTTCAGGTAGTAGCTATAGTAGCCAAACTCCTAGAAGCAGAGAATGTAATAGTGGTTGCTAGGGGCTGGAGAGTGGGGAAAATAGAGTGCTTGTTGTTCAATGGGTACAAAGTTTTAGTTACTCTAGAATAGTAAATTCTAGCGATCTGCTGTACAACATATTGTTTATTGTTAACAACATGGTATTTTATTTAAACAACTCAATGAAGTTGTTTAAAAAATTCTGTGAAATAAATACATAAATAAATAAGGAAACAGCTTTGTCTATTTAAGCCAAACGTTAGTTCGGCTTAAATTATGCATGTATTCAACACATGAATTATTTTAGCCCTCTCTCTTGACGTATCTGTAAACCTTTTCTCCCAATAGTGAGAAACTTGACTCCCACCATCCACCAGCTCTTTAATTAATTGTTCCATTATAATATACATGTATAACAATAGGAAAATTGTTAATCCATATGTCTGGGATACATCTTTATTAACTAGAGGGCAGTGTTTGTGTTCAGTTCTGTTTCCCTTTAGATTCACAGGCTCCACTTATTTTCAAAATTATTTAGATCAGCCCTCGTCCACCCCAAACTCCTTCAGTGAGGTTGCCTTATACATTAATAATAGTGAGATTTTCTTGTCACAGCCTGCATTCCTTCCACATTCCTGGCCTTTTAAGTTATACTTTTAAATTGTATACATTAAAATTCACTCTTCGTGCTGTAGCTGTCTATGAGTTTCAACAATTGCATAGTGACACATATCCACAGAATAGTTGCAGTATCATACAGAATATTTTACTCTAAGTATTCTCTGTACTTTATCCATTCAATCTTTTCATCCTCCCCTCCATTCCCTTTGAAGTTATTGATCTTTTTACTGTATTTATAGGTTTGTCTTTTCCAGAATGTCATATAGTTGGAATCATACATTATGTAGTGCTTTCAATTTTGCTTCTTACACTTAGAAACTTGCATTTAAGGTTCCTCTATATCTTTTCATGGCAAGATAGTGCATTCTCATTTTTCATTATCACTGAGTAGTATTCCGTTATATGGGTTTATAACAATTGTTTGTTAATGTATTGAAGAACATCTTAGTTGCTTCTAGTTTTTTTGTAATTATGAATAAAGCTTCTATAAATATTGTGTGTGGTTTATTTGCATGGACATATGTTTTGAAATCAGTTGGGTAAATATGTATGAGGATGACTGCTGGAATGTATGTTAAGACTATGCTTAACTTTGTAAGACACTAGCAATTGTTTCTTCCGAAATGGCTATACCATTTTGTATTCCCACCAGCAATGAAGGAAATTTCCTGTTGATCTGCCTCCTCATCAGTATTTGGGCTGCCAATTTCTAGGGCTTTAGTTATTTTAACATTTGTCTACTAGTATCTCATTATTGTTTTAAGTCTGAATTTTCTGATGAGAATGATAAGTATCTTTCCATATACTTATTTACCATCTGTGTATCTTCTTTATGTGTTTATTTTCTTATTGTTGAGATTTAAGAATTCTTTGCATATTTTGATATATGTTCTTTATCAGATATGAGGTTTGCAAATACAGTCTGAGGGATCATGTTTTTATTTTGTTGTTAGTGAGTTTCAGGATGCGACCACGTGACTTGGTGGACTTTATTTTTTTTGATCTTGAATTACATTGTGCTGATTGTTTGGAAAGAAAGTCTTTTTGAAAGCCACTGTATAGGTGTAACAAACTGTTCAATATCACAGAGTCCACAAATTTAAAAGTACAGCTAGAATATTTTATTTAATGGTTTGACATACTTTCCTGCCTTAAAATATATTTACTTTTTTTCTACAGAATCATAATATTTTTACTATTTTACTTTCTTTCTATTTGGATGGTATTTCATTGTCCAGACAACTGTAGCATAATTTAAAGGCATGTCTTTTAAATTGTGCATTCTTTCTTCTAACTGTTCAATATTCCCATATTTATAATTTATTTAAACTTTCTTGGTATGGAAGCCAGTCAGCTAAATTGAGTTCATAGATAAACAAGACTGTTGAGCCCGTGGCTCGATACATTTATCATAATATTTTTCTGAATTAGTTAAACCTATCACAGGTACAATCTTACACCTGATTTTTTTCAAAATTTTCTTCAGATATCATTTGTCATGTGTGATTCATCAAGATTAATTGTGACAGTTCAGTCAATAATGCTTTGAGAATTTATTTAAACATATCAAGCATAGAAAAACATTCTGTTTGATGAAAACTTTACAGAGGAAAGCTGACTTAGTATATTTGAAAATGAAAGTAAAAATATATTTTTCATAGTATTTAAAAATCAAGCATGATTTTTGCACCATCTTAATTAGTCAGGCATACTGATTCTTACATTAGGCTCCTCTTTTTGATATATTGGCTTCAGAGTGCCTTGACAAATCTCCTTTAATTTTTAATTTATCAAATGTTGTTTAAGCAAGGATATTTTATATAAATGTGTTAGTGACTAGTTGTGCATGATGACATGTTAGACGTTACGGGAGAATTGAAAATATAGACAAATCCTGGAATCCTTAAGGAATTTATGCTAAACACATCTTGAGAAATAATGCTACAAATAAAGTCAGTAGATTTTCTGGATCATAAAAATATAATAATGTATAACGTGCTTGCTCATTTGTTAAAATTAAGAATACACAGAGAGATATTGAGAAGACAATGTTATAAGTAAAATTAACAGCTGGAATATTGCAGAGGATTAGATTGAAATTAAAAAGAGAGTGCTATCACTGGAACTACAGAGAAAAGCAGATATGAGAGACTTTTAGAGTATTGGTAAAATTGAGTAATTGAGTAGATAAAGGATGTGAAAGACAGAGAATTCAAGGATATCCTGAATGAGTTGTGCTATTCATACAACTAGATAAATTAAAATAAGTATTAATTGGTGTGTTTATTATGGATAAATCCAGTCCTACACTGATTGCATCTGATGTTATAACTTTTCTAACTGTATAAGTGCAGGTTGACACATGAAGCAGGAGCTGGGAAATGTTTAACTGTGTTATTATCATCCTCATCATTGTGAGACGGGATCATTTCACCAAGGCGAAGAGTTCTAATACATCATTTGCAACTACTTTTTCAACTTGATTTCCTGTAAGCCTTTCCAGCAATCACTCAGCTTTATGACTTCTACCTATTAATCCTTTGGTTCCATTGATACTGCTGATTCTTGAATATACCAAGGTCATTCTTGATTTAGTACTTCTAAACTGCTATCTCCTATGCTGGGAACACTCCTCTACAAGAAATTGAAATGGCAGACTTCCTTCTTATTCAGGACCTCTGGCCGGGTATTCCAGTCAGGTATTCTCTCTTCTGAAAGCTGTTCATCAAGTACCTTATTTAAGAAACTACCATCAGTTTCTTTGCTCCTCTCTATCCCTATATTTTGCTTTTTAAAAATATTACTTGTCTTTTAAATTTTTTAAAATATTACTTATCTTTTCATTATTGAGTTGTAGAAAATCTTTATATGTAATGGATATAAATTATTTGTCAAATACATATATATTATAAATTTTTTTTCAGTTATTGGCTTATCTATTTTCTTACAAGTGTCTTTTAATGAGCACTAATTTTTGGTTTAGATAAATTTAATTTTTAAAATAATTTAATTATTCATAGATTTGTACAAATATTATTACATTCAATTTTAGAACAATTTCATTCCCCCATAAGGAAATTCTCCACCCTTTAGGCATCACCATCTTTCCCTAAATTTCCCCATCTCTACATCACTAGAAAACAATTGTTTGGCCTCTATCTGTATGTATTGCCTATTCTGAAAATTTTAGTTAAATGTAATAATATAATATGTGGCCTACTGTGTCTGGCTTCTTCAATTAACATGTTTTCAGGGTCCATTTATGCTGTAGCATGTATTATTGCTTTGCTTCTTTTTATTGCTGAAAATATTTTATAGTATAAATATATTAAAATGTATTCACTCATCAATTAATAGAAATTTGTGCCGTTTCTACTTTTTGCTTATTATGAACAATGCTGCTATGACCATTTGTAGACAAGTTTTGGTGTGAACATATTTTTTCATTTCTTTTGGGTATATCACTAGGGGTAAGATTCTTGAATCACATGACAATTCTATGTTCAACCATTTGAGGTACTTCCAGACTATTTCCAAAGCAGCTGCACCATTTTTCATTCATACCAGTAATGTCTTGCTTTATTTTTTGAATAGCACTTGTCACCATTTATATATTTATGGCTTACATGTGTGCTGTCTCTATCATTCAGATGTTTTCTATTCTTAGCACAGGCACTTTACGTAGGATTCACAACTCTATGTTCAATATCCCAAACAATGACTGATACAAGTAATACTTGATAAATAATTAATAAATTAGAATAAACGTTGTGAGTTAAAATTAGGCTGCTGTATAGATCTTTGGATATATGCATGGTGTTTTATTTCTACTAATTCCACCAAAAGTAAAGAGATCAGTAAACAAGTACTGGGAAATGGTGCCATAAATATTTTAAAAATTGTGTCCTGTATTGCTTCTTTCATTTTTTAAAGGTATGAAATACTTCAAATTGTTTTAACGAATGTTTAATAAAAAATGAAACACAAATGACGTAGATTCAACATTTTTACAATTTTGCTGAAATGATAGATATTTTTCAAGTCAAAGAAGACAGATAAGAATGATTGCTGAAATTCAAGCAAAAGAGAAATGTGAGTCTGTGGGAAAGATAGCAAAAAAAAATATGCTTAGAAAAGAGGTAATTAGAAGAAAAGCATAATTTGCTATTTTACTCTTTATAATATTAATATTAATGAAAGAATATGTGAAAGACAGGTAAATGGTCTATATTGAATCTACTAAGAGAGGACCCAAGAAAGGAAAGAAAAAAGGAAGAACTTTGAGATTTTCACTTTGTGTGAACTCTTCTATGAACTTCATATGAACTATAATCCCCTCAATAATCCTAGCCTATAAGAGGTATGATGTAGTACATCTCAGGAAAAATGAGGTTCATAAAGGAAATATAACTTTTCTCAATAGAATAAAACAGAGTAATATTTGCACTCATATCTCAGTGACTCCAGGATTCATGGACACTTGGCCACACAAAGCTACCTTCCAAGAATTAGTTATTTTGTCTCCAGCATCTTTGGGAAAGCACTCTGCCTCCAGTTGCCTTCATGATTATTCTGGTTTGCTTGGCAGGTGCATTACTGTAGTAGAGATGGCTGTCTCCCTTACGGAAACTAAAAGCCATTAAATCAATCCATGTAATGCTCCATGCTGCCATCCCAAGTAGCTCCTTTGCTTCACCCTTCTTCCCTTCGTCCTTTTTCTCCTTTCCCTCTCTCTTTCTCTAGATTTTCCTTTCTTTTTAAAGTTTGTTTAGTGATTAAGAAGAGGGGGTTAGTAGTAAGACTGTTTTAGGGGCTGAATTGTGTCCCCTTTCCAATTTATATGTTAAAGTTTTATCACCCAGTACCTCAGAATGCAACTGTATTTCAAAACAAGACCTCTAATGAGGTTACTAAGAATAGGTGGGGGGACAGATGAGGGTTGGCAGGGGATGGGGGGATTGGGAAGGGATAACATTAGGAGAAATACCTATTGTAGATAACGGCCAGGGAAGGGGGATGGAAGGAGCATACCACGATAGCACGTGTATACCTATGCAACAAACCTGCACATTCTGCATATGCACTCCAGGACTTAAAGTATAATAATAAAAAAAAGAATAAATGCCATTGGGGTTGAGCCCTAATCCAATATGTCTGGTATCCCTATAAAATCAGGAGATTAGGACACGGACACACACAGAGGAAAGGCTGAACATCTTTAAATCAAGAACAAAAGCTCAGAAGAAATCAATCTTACTGATTACCTTGATCTCAAACTTCTAGCCTTCAGGACCATGAGGAAATAACAAACTACTCAGTTTAGCACTTTGTTATGGCAGCCCTAGCCAACTAAAACAGATCATACAAACGCCAGTTCTGTAACTTACTAAGTATATAAACCTGACACTATATTTGCTTCTATCTCTATTTACTTATCTATAAAATGGGTACTTTACTAGAACCTACCACATAGTATTATAATGGATTAAATAGAAAAGAATTAGAATGGAGAATAGCTTGATAATGTTAGCTATTATGATTTTTATAAGTAACTTTTGAAAACCTCGGGTACACTGTAAAAATAGAAGCTCAGTATTTATAGAGCTTATTCTGTGTTAAGAATGTCATCTCAGGCTTTTTGAAGGCCTAAAAATATAATTGAAAAATAACAGTGATTTGGAAAGAGTTTAAAAGTCAAACCGAGAGACATTTTTGTTTGAATTTGATTAAGCATGGGAACTAAGAATTGCAAGACTGCAAGTGGTAAGGTGAAGCAGTACAGGTATCAATGTAAAAGGCATGTTCTAAAGATTCAGATCCATTGGAGCTAAAATATTTTGGCAATTTGGCTTTGGTGGTTTGAAGAAAAAACCTCAAAGGGAATGGCAACGGATATTGACAAGAATGAGATGTATGGGATGAAAAAAAGAAAAGAGCAAGAGGCTCACATAGAATTAAAGAGAGTAATAGGATTAAATTATAACATTAGATTTCTATTTCAACATTTTGAGAAAGGTATGATACAACTAGTTGGCAGTTATTGATCTATTTTATCATCCGTTTTATAGCATACACATTATCATCTTTAAATGAATCTTGAAAAAATATGTGGTGCTTACATGTATATTAAAAGCATGGTACTTATATAATTTAAAGTTTCTAGTTCAGATTTTTCTCTCTTTATTACATATTGCTGAATTTTCTTCTTTCTTAAAGTTTTACTATTAATCTTTAAGCTCAGTGAGTACTTTGCCATGTCTAAAGGAAAGAAATTTCATTTTAGCTGCTTATTTATGGTGTACCAGTGGAAGACAGAAGAGACAAAACCTGACAACCAGAAAAGAAGAAAAGAAATAACTTGAAGAATCTTTCTAATTTTCTGCTCAGCAGTGGCTAATGTCGTTGTCCTCTTGTTGATTACTGCCATCCACTGAATTTGGCTCATCTCCAGGGGGCCTACCCTTCTGTCCACTAAAACGTGGCAGCCTGTTTTTTTCTTTTTAATCTTTAACTGATGTGCTTTCATTTTGTTTTATTTTATTTTACTTTGACTGTTTTTCATTTTGGGTGAGTTTAAGGCACACTAATACCAAAGAAAATGAATAAAGAAAGAAAACATTAGAATAAAACTATGGTGGAGGAGAGGGGGACAAGAAACTCTACAGGAATTCTGATAGCTTTCTATTTCCTATTTTTCATGTTTACTTTAGGTAAGTAGTGTTCTCAGTTGTAAATCAACAAAATATTGACAATAACTAGGATTTGCAAGTAGATTTTTGTTAATAAACATTCTTTACTAGATTTTCAACTCTATTTCCCCAATGGAGAACTTGCATAGTCTCAGGGAGAGGTTTGAGAGCCAGATTTTTCTCAGGAAAGGAGTATTTCCTGAATAAATACACTGTGGGAAGGCAAATGTTTGGGCAGTTTCCCAAGGGAGGCCTAAAGCTGTGTAACTGCACATTTGCCACATACCACATTCTGACAAGTCGGCACAGAGCCTACTTTATCTCTTTATTAATGTCCCTGTTGGGTCCCACATTTTTGGGATATTGAGCCATCACTATAAAGATTGTTTTGACATTAAGGTTATTTATATATGACCTAAAATTAAAAAGATAAAATTGTGTAACTTTGGCCATATGGTGAATATATACCACATTTATTTAAAGCAATAATATTAGAAGTACAAAGATGTATCATTATAAAACATTATATTTATAATGATTTACTATTTTCTTTTTCTTGTTTTTTTTTTTTTTTTTGTTGTTGTTGTTATACAAATGTTTATTGTTTACTAAAACCAATGGACCTCTTATCAAATGCTGCTTGGTAACAAAATCTTATCACAGTTTTAATAAAAAGAAAAAAAAAGAATCTAACTATTTGTCTCATTGTCATTAGTTAGACTTTCTTAAAGGTCACTTAATCCAGACTTATTCAGTGCATTAATCAGATTCTCAGGCGTCGCATGAACTCCCTCTTGCTCTTGCCAGGCAACCAGGAGCTGTTTAGCTCTCATATTTATGTCTTCACTGTCACACTCAATCTGCCTAATTTCTGAGTCTTTCATTTCCAAGTAGGGAGCCAGAGTCTTCCATTGTTCACCCAGCTTGTTGGCAAATACTTCTATTTGTTCCCCTGTTACAGGTTTGTCTCCCCAAACATCAGGATTTTCATTTTCCTTCAGTAAAGCATCATTATCTTCCTCATCTTCATCCTCACCTGTTTTTATTTCTTCAGAAGGAGGCAGTGATTCCTTGGCTAGCTTTATTACCATATTTTCAAGGTATTCTGGCAAACTTTTAAACTGCTGGTTGGTTGGTTGGAAGAAGTGAGGACTTCTCCGTGCTAATAGTCTCAGGGCTCTCCGACCATAATTTGAATTGTTCACAGCCTTATATTCATTTTCAACCACATTTTCAGGGTCTGCCTGTTCAATGGCTTCTTCAAAGAATTCCTCCAAAGTGGGTGTATATTCCCTTGTCTCTGATTTACAGGCTTCCAAATTATCAGGACAAAGATTCCAAAGCCTTATTAACTCCTCATTTCCCATCAGAATTTTTTTGCTGGCTCCTTTTCCTAGGAAGTCCTCAGGTGTTGTTCTTTTTTGAATTATTCTCATAGGTTTGTATCCGATTTTCTTTCTTTCACAAAATTTGGGCAACCTTCATTTTTCCATGAATTCCAGCTTTCTTCAGTGTTTATTATATGCTCTACCATTTCTGAAAATCTTTCTCCATCAGGGAGTTTTCAGATAGTAGTTGATAAACTGATTTTGTAGTATCTTCAATCCAAAGTCATTGTTCATCAGTTAAAACATAGTTTGAACTTTTGAATTTGACCTGCCCTTTGAGATATAGGAATAAAATGAGATACTGCAACAGGTTGTGTCAACCAAAGTTACTGTCACTCGGTTGTAAATCCATCAGCTTTTCACTTGTTAAAAATTTTGCAAAATATACAGGCTCTCCTCCTGTTTTCAATTCTTCCATCTTTTTTCTTGAGGACTGAGTATCATCTAATTTGTAACTGTTAAAAACAACTAAAACTTCTTCAGAATAATTGAGAAAAGTTTTCCATGAAATCTTCTCATAGCATTGCACAAGGTTCCTGAAGTAATCTCGAAGTGACCAGAATTTTGGATACAGGTTGTAATCAACTGGAATAGAGCACGTTGTTGGAGCTTCCTCATCTCCCATTTCACCTTCTTCTACATCCATTCCTTCTTCTCTATCTTCAGTGTGCTTCTGACCCAGGGTGCTTTCCTGCTCATTGGTATTGAAAACAATGACATTTTCCAGATTAAACTGACTCTGCAAGTTAAGACCTGATTTCTGAGATAGCGGGAAAAGCCTAGCCAAAAAGAGCTGAATTGGTCCACAGAAGACCGTATTCTGGGATTTAGATCATCTTCTTAGGAGATCATTGCACATATGTAGTAAGTAATTTTTCCCAGCAGAATAAAATGTATTTGATTTCCAAGTAGCAACATTTTTTTTCCACAGAAATAAATATTATATCACACTGATCCAAAGGAAGACAATCCAAAACATCTCCCAACAATACAAAAGGTGTAGATGTGGTACAAATACCCAGGCAGTCTGGCTCTACAGCCTGTTTTCTTCACCATTAAGCTTCAGTTACTCACCCAATAGCAAGAGAAATGATAGCTAAAATGTTTTCATATGATGAATGATTTATAGTTTCTTTTTCTAGAAAAACTCTGAAAGCTTAATCAAGGGCACTTTTTTTTTTTTTTTTTTTTTTTTTTTTTTCACTGGCAGGTACCTGGCTGAAGGTACTTAACAATGGCTTGATGTTTTTGATGTTCAAGGCCTCTCTGGTAGAGTTCGTAAACCGCATCTGTGTTTCAGGCAAACTGAAGAGTGGCGGTATTGGAGACTGATTTACTGTTTTCAATGTGGTTTCTTATCTGTTAGGCTACATATTGACAATAATACTGTCCAAGTATTTTGAATAGTACTATGCAGGTACATTGAATTTATCTTAGTGCTACATAATATATTTTTCAGCATCATATGGGTAGATGGCCAGTAAGTGACAAAGGTAGAACTAGAACTTCGACTATGTTATCCCAGAGCATCCTGAAAATAAACAAAGTAGATGAAATAGAGGCCAAAGCCCAACCCAGGAAAATATAATGAATAAATAATTTACTTAAGCTTCTCTCTCTGTGTGTATTTTTTAGTATTACCTTAATTCAGCTTGAACAAGATGGTTGGAACTACCACAAAGCAAACTACAAGATAAAATCTGGTTACTCTGGTTTGCTAATTCTACAAGTAGAACTCATTTACCAATATAAGTTAGATCATTATTGTAATTTTTGATTCAGTGAGTTGCCTAAATGTTTTCTATTTCTATATCAAACTCTAAATTTCATTTATATTTATTATCATAAAATACTTCTACATCACTCTATCCACATACATGAAGGAATCTGGGTTTTTAGCCCAAACCCCAATTAACCTCATTAGAGAAGGGAATAATTCATAAAGTTTAGAAACCTGGAGATTTGCATATCACATCTGGGAATAAGGCAGAAAAGTTCACCCAACAGTCAAAGCCAGAATGAGTGGATTAGTACAAGCCTAAACAAGGGAATGTCTAAAGAGAAACTTGAATTTATTCATTTCTTCCAGATTTACTGGTTTGTCTACAAAGAGAATAAAATACCTAGGAATTCAACTGACAAAGGATGTAAAGGAACTCTTCAAGGAGAACTACAAACTACTGCTCAATGAAATAAGAGAGGACACAAAGAGATGGAAAAACATCTCCAAAATGCTCATGGTTGGGAAGAATCAACATCGTGAAAATGGCCATACTGCCCAAAGTAATTTATAGGTTCAATGCTATCCCCATCAAGCTACCAATGACCTTCTTCACAGAACTGGAAAAAACCACTTTGAACTACATATGGAACCAAAAGAGAGCCCGCATAGCCAAAACAATTCTAAGCAAAAAGAACAAAGCTGGAGGCATCACACTGCCTGACTTCAAACTATACTGCAAGGCCACAGTAATCAAAACAGCATAGTACTGGTACCAAAACAGAGACAAAGACCAATGGAACAGAACAGAGGCCTCAGAAGCAACACCACACATCTACAGTCATCTGATCTTTGACAAACCTGACAAAAACAAGCAACGGGGAAAGAATTCCCTGTTTAATAAATGGTGTTGGGAAAACTGGCTAGCCATGAGCAGAAAGCAGAAACTGGGCCCCTTCCTGACACCTTACACTAACATTAACTCCAGATGGATTAAAGATCTAAACATAAGACCTAACACCATAAAAGAAAACCTAGACAAAACCATTCAGGACATAGGCATAGGCAAGAACTTCATGACTAAAACACCAAAAGCAATGACAACAAAAGCCAAAATAGACAAATGGGATCTAATTAAACTCCAGAGCTTCTGTACAGCAAAAGAAAACAATCATTAGAGTGAACCAGCAACCAACAATATGGGAAAAATTTTTTGCAATCTACCCGTTTGACAAAGGGCTAATATCCAGAATCTACAAGGAACTAAAACAGATTTACAAGAAAAAAACAAACAAACCCATTCAAAAGTAGGCGAAGGATATGAAAAGACACTTTACAAAAGAAGACATCGATGAGGCTAACAAACATATGAAAAGATGCTCATCATCACTGGTCATTAGAGAAATGCAAATCAAAACCACATTGGGATACTATCTCACACCAGTTAGAATGGGGATCATTAAAAAATTTGGAGACAACAGATGCTAGAGAGGATGTGGAGAAATAAGAACACTTTTACACTGTCGGTGGGAGTGCAAATTAGTTCGACCATTGTGGAAGCCACTGCTGGTGGGAGTGTAAATTAGTTAAACCATTGTGGAATACAGTGTGGTGATTCCTCAAGGACCTAGAAATAGAAATACCATTTGACCCAGCAATTCCATTACTGGGTATATGCCCAAAGAATTGTAAATTGTTCTATTATAAAGACATATGCACACGTATGTTCATGGCCACACTGTTTACAATAGCAAAGACCTGGAACCAACCCAGATGTCCATCATCGATAGACTGGATAAAGAAAATGTGGCACATATACAACATGGAATACTACATAGCCATAAAGACTTATGAGTTCATGTCCTTCATAGGGACATGGATCAATCTGGAAATGATCATTCTCAGCAAACTGACACAAGAACAGAAAATCAAACACCGTATGTCATCACTCATAGGCGGGTGTTGAACAATTAGAACACATGGACACAGGGAGGGGAGCAACACACACTGTGGTCAGTTGGGAGGGAGAGCGGGGGTGGGGAGTGTAGGGAGGAATAATGAGGGGAGAAATACCAGATATAGGTGATGGTGGAATGAAGGCAGCAAACCACATTGCCATGTGTGTACCTATGCTACAATCCTGCATGATATGCACATGTACCCCAGAACCTAAATTACAATAAAAAAAAGAGAAACTTGAAAATCTGTTAAGTACTATATTTCTTTTCCTTTCAAACATGAAAGGAAATACAAAGCATTTATACCCCAGTTTTAAAAAAATCTTGGCTAAAGAGTTTAAAAGAGCAAACTCTGTTTCATGTGAGTCTCCTTTCAAACATAGTCTATTCAAATTATCTGGAATTAATTGTTATATGTAGATTAAGTCTATTTAGAGTTGCTCTGTAGATGCCACTTTATTACTATAGAGAGGCTGAATTACAATTTGTCCTTCTAATTCTATCAATCTTTAATGCAAATAGTTTTCATTGTTGAATCCTTATTATTATTTTGTTTTTCTCATTTGTATCTCACACTTGCCTTAAGAAAATGTTATCTGATGCTCATTTTAAGAAATAATGGTTCAAAATAACAAAATAAACTGTCCAAAAAACTGCTTGTAAGTGGCAGTGTAACTATATCTGACCCTGAAGCAAATACCTTTAATCACTGCTCTATGCTGTCAGATTTTTAAAAATAGTGTTGGTGAAAGAAAATTAGTAAAAGTCATATTTAAACATGGATGTATAGATTGATTAGTGTGATTGATTTTAATAAAAATGATAAGAATTTGAAAAAGGCAGTAAAGATTTGATAGAGGCAGTCATCATCTTATAATGGCATCATATTCCAAACTATCTTGGTAGGACCAGTTTTTTGGAACTCTGAACATACAGTATTATAAATGAAATTTATGTTGACAGTTAAGCTGGTAGAAACAAGCAAACATGAATAAAAAAAACTCAATGCATAAGGATGAACTGGTCCGGATTTGAGGTTTGGCAAGAATACTGCATCAGACCCAGTTCAGGGTGGCTTTTATTTGCTGTCACTTTCAACCTAGCCAACAAAGTCTTAGAATGGATCTTCATCAGGTAAGGATACAAGTGATATTGTGGGTGAAGTTCTCAGGAGCTATCTTAGTCTACTAGGGCTGCTATAACAAAGTATCAAGGACCGTGTGGCTTAAACAACAGAAATTTGTATCTCACAGGTCTGGAGGCTAGGAAATTCAAGATCAAGGTGCTGGCCCAATGGTTCCTGGTGAGGGCTCTCTCTTGGCTTGCCAGTGGTGGCTGCTTTCTCACTATGTCCTCACATGGCCTTTCCTGTCCTGTGTGCACATGGAGACAGAAAGAGAGAAAGAGATGTCTTTCTCTTCTTTTTTTTTTTTTTTTTTTTTGAGACGGAGTTTCACTCATGTTACCCAGGCTGGAGCACAATGGCGCAATCTCGGCTCACTGCAACATCCGCCTCCTGGGTTCAGGCAATTCTCCTGCCTCAGCCTCCTGAGTAGCTGGGATTACAGGCACGCACCACCATGCCCAGCTAATTTTTTGTATTTTTAGTAGAGACGGGGTTTCACCATGTTGACCAGGATGGTCTCGATCTCTTGACCTCGTGATCCACCCGCCTCGGTCTCCCAAAGTGCTGGGATTACAGGCTTGAGCCACCGCGCCCGGCGTCTTTCTCTTCTTTAAGACCATCAGTCTTATTGAATTAGGATTGAAAACTTATTATCTCATTTAACTTAATTATCTCCTAAAAGTCTTACCTTCAAATATAGTCACATTGGAGGTTGGGTCTCCAACATTTTGGGGATACACATGTCAGAGCAGGAACATTCCTAGTATTTCAAGGAAGTGCTTCTAACTTGGTTAGTAAATTTGTCTTGGAAGCGGGGTTACTGCCCTTCTATCAGTAGGCTGGAGCTGAAGATACACTTGTCCTAGAGCCTACTTTCTCACGTGCAATTCAATTCTTTCCTTTCTGCATAGCTACAGATTTCCATTCTGTTTCTTGCGACATTATTATTAACCTTTAGGCAGAAATGTGATACCTGTCACATTTCTGTAGAAAATATAGAAATCACCAGCTTCTTATGTTGTACATTTTATGATCATTTGCCCAAATTATGACATCTGTTTGTTTGTGCTTGTTTTTTTAAAGCTGAAGAACTGGTCTGGGAAAATGAATGTTTTCTAGAAGTATCCTCCAATGAGAAAGTGTATTTTTTGCTCACAATAAGAAGGGAAGACTTGGCAGGAAAAACAAATCCTCACTAATTCCTTTTCTACCCTCATTTCTCAACTGTAATTGCAAAATACATGTAAGAGAGCAGAAGGCATTGCCCAGGAAGTCAATTTTTGTAACCTGAAATTGAGAAATAGATTTGTTTACTGATTCAGTTAGTTGTTCAGAGTAGCTATGAAAGTACCCAGAAGGTTTATTTTGAAATTGGAGATCTTTTTCCTAATTGTGCATAATAAAATTCGTATACTAAACATTCTAATGGCCCCAATCTAAATATGTAGTATGTATCACAATATTTGAGGAAAATGATCAGTCATTATCACTAATATGAAAAATGGTGGAAAGATATTCCCAATGGCAGCAGAGAGAAATTTCTGATAAATCCTACCCATATTGTCATTATTTTCTCTCCACTTTTGGCATCCTGCCCTGACTTAATCTCATGAATGGAATGGAAATACTGCTTCTATATAAAATCTCTATACAAATGGTGTCTTTCAGAGCATAAAATAGCTGATGGTTATGTTCTCTTCCTTCCTATGCTTTTAAAATCACTGTGCCTCTTCCTGTGTTACACATTATATATTTATTTGCTTACTCTGTCTTTTCTTTCACACTGAAATGTGGGAATCATGTTTTTCTTTCTGGTACCCACTGGAACTCAATGGATATTTGTGGAATAAATCTTTTATGAATTAAAGATTCAGTAAAAATTGTTTTATTTTGTATTTTCTCTTACAGAAAGCAAAAGGTCACTGGAGAAATTTAAAACAAATACATAAGCTAAAATTATTTTAAATGGTATCGATAAAAGTGAATATAATGGGTAATGAACCTCAAGTATAAATTAATCTTTTATTATAGAGAAGACAATTATTATTTAATTAATCACTTTTTCCTTTCTTCTGCCTTTGTTTCTCAGAAAATCTACCCGAATTCTGTAGTTATGAAATGTATTCTCAAAAATCCTATTAAATAGACAGTAATGGAGTCACATCAGCATCAGGCCACAACTGATTTGCTGAGGGGTCAATATCTTTACAGATTTGAGTTAACTACTGTCTGTATAGGGTTGCACAGAAGGCCAGTACTAGAGAGGCTGTTATAATGAACATAGTTGTTTACATTGTAGTTTCTGGCTTAGCTCATGACTATAGAGTCTCTAATATACTGTGCAGTCTACCAAAGAATTCCAAATTGCTTTCAAGGTTTATTATATAAGGTGTTTATTGTGTCTGAATGAATTCGGTCCCACAATAAATCATTAAAATGTGATATATTTTATCGGCACCTTATTGATGCAATAATTAGTTTCTTTTTACAGTTATTACAAGTGTCCAAAACAGAAAAATGTTTTCACAGAATTTTTTCTCTGTATATTTTGCAAACTTTTGATTAGAAATAACTTTCATAATATCAATTTTTCTATTTTAAAATATCTATAGCATATTCCTCTTTTGATATGATTTATATGACCATGATAAGCTTACATGTTCTCTGTCACCCCAAAATATTATTTTTTCTTATCTCTGTAATGGGAAAAATTAGAAAAAGGTTTATCAATGAAATCATTTAAACATTGCTTATTTTATTTATGTTTGATGCCATTTACAAAAAATAGTTCATTTTTCATCTAAGTGGTATATCAACATGTCTAAAGAAAGCACTCTGTGATATTGTTAAACTCCAATTTCAAAATTGGAGTATTCTGCTTATTTTTTAGCTACATATTTAACTGTTCTATTCTTTTAGTATTTAAAAAATTAAAACTGTCTTTTTAAATTGGAAAAGAAATACATGTCTATTTTTCCAAAATCATAAAATATAAAGCAGAATAAAGAAAATACAGAATAACCACCAATCTACCTATTCAGAAACAACTTCTGTTGTGTATGATTTCTTATGCACATGAATATGTGTGTGTGTATACATGTGATTGTATTTATATGAGCATATGCAAATGATCACTACACATATATTATTTGGTAAACTCCTTTGCCATTGAATGAGATAATGACTTTTGAATAGGAATAGCTCTGGTATGTGGCTCCTAGTGAGATCAACACAGAAGGTGGGTGATTTCTGCATTTCTAACTGAGGTACCCGACTCATCTCATTGGAACTGGTTAGACAGTAGGCGTAGCCCACAGAGGGCAAGCCAAAGTAGGGTAGGGTGTTGCCTCACCTAGGAAGTGCAAGGGGTCAGGGAACTCCCTCCCTTAGCCAAGAGAAGCTGTGAGGGACTGTGCCATGAGGAATGGTGCACTACAGCACAGATGCATTATGCTTGTCCCACGGTCTTTGCAACCTGCAGACCAGGAGAATCCCTCAGATGCCTATGCCACCAAGGCTGTGGGTTTTAAGAACAAAACTGGGCAGCCATTTGAGCAGACATTAGAACTAGCTGCAAAAGATTTTTTCCCATATCCCAGTGGCACCTGGGGTGCCCGCAGGAGATAATCATTCACTCCCCTAGAAAGGAGGATGATGCCAGGGAGCCAAGTGGTCTAGCTCAGCAGATCCCAACCCCACGGGGTCCACCAAGCTGAGATCTACTGGCTTGAAATTTTTACTGCCCACACAGCAGTCTGAAGTTAACCTAGGATGCTCCAGCTTGGTGGCAGGAGGGGCATTCACTGTTACTGAGGTTTGAGTAGGCAGTTTTCTCCTCACAGTGTAAACAAAGCTGCTGGGTAGTTTGAACTAGGCAGAGCCCACTGCAGCACCACTAATCTGCTGTAGCCAGACTGCCTCTCTAGATTCCTCCTTTCTGGGCCAGGAATCTCTGAAAGAAAGGCAGTAGCCCCAGTCAGGGGCTTATAGAAAAAACTCCCATCTCCCTGAGACAGACAGAGCACCTGGGGGAAGGGATGGCTGTGGGCGCAGCCTCAGTAGATTTAAACGTTCCTGCCTGGAAGCTCTGAAGACAGCAGTGGATCTCCCAGCACAGCGCTCAAGCTCTGCTAAGGGATAGACTACTTCTTCAAGTGGGCCCCTGACACCCATGCCTCCTGACTGGGAGATATCTTTCAGCAGGGGTTGACAGACACCTCATAAAGGAGAGCTCCCACTGGCAGCTGGTGGGTGCATCTCTGGGAGGAAGCTTCCAGAGGAAGGAACAGGAAGCAATCTTTGCTGTTCTGCAGCTTCCTCTGGTGATACCCAGGCAAACAGGGCCTGGAGTGGACCTCTAGCCAACTCCAGCAGACCTACAGCAGAGGGGCCTGACTGTTAGAAGGAAAAGTAACAAACAGAAAGGAATAGCATCTATATCAACAAAAAAGATGTTCGTGCAGAAACCTCATCCAAAGATCAACATAAAAAACCAAAGGTAGGTAAATCCAAAAAATGAGAAAAAACCAGCACAAAAAGGCTGCAAATTTCAAAAACTGGAATGCCTCTTCCCCCCCAAAGAATCACAGCTTCTCGCCAGCAGGGCAACGAAACTGAACAGAAAATGAGTTTGACCAACTGACAGTAGTAGACATCAGAATTTGGCTAACAACAAACTCCTCTAGGCATGTTCTAACCCAATGTAAGGAAGATAAGAACCTTGAAAAAATGTTAGAGAAATTGCTAACTAGAATAACCAGTTTAGAGAAGAACATAAATGACCTGATGGAGTTTAAAAACACAACACAAGAACATCGTGGAGCATACACAAGAATCAATAGATGAATCCATCAAGTGGAAAAAAGGATATCAGAGGCTGAAAATTATTTCAACTATTGTAGATGGCAGTGTGGCGATTCCTCAAGGATCTAGAACCAGAAATACCATTTGACCCAGAAATCCCATTACTCAAAGGATTATAAATCATTATACTATAAAGACACATGCACATGATGTTTATTGTAGCACTGTTCACAATAGGAAAGACTTGGAAACAACCCAAATGCCCATCAGTGATAGACTGGATAAAGAAAATGTGGCACATACACACCATGGAATACTATGCAGTTATACAAAAGGATGAGTTCATGTCCTTTGCAGAGACATGGATGAAGATGGAAACCATCATTCTTAGCAAACTAACACAGGAACAGAAAACCAAACTGCATGTTCTCATTCATAAGTGGGAGCTGAACAGTGAGAACACATGGACACAGGGTGGGAAACATCACACACAGGGGCCTGCGGGGGTTGGGGAGTTAGGGGAGGGATAGCATTAGGGCAAATAACTAATGTAGATGCTCGGGTGTTGGGTGCAGCAAACCACCATGGCACATGTATACCTGTGTAAGAAACCTGTACATTCTGCACATGTATCCCAAACTTAAAGTATAATAAAAAAACATTGATAACTTTCCAAACTGACTTGCATAACCTCATTTAATGGCTACATAATATCTTTTTGGATTTTTAAAAATTTATGTTACCATTCTCATATTATTGAGCAATTAAGTAATATCTATTTTTGCAATCATTAAGCATTCATGCAAAAGTATATTTGTAGTTTAATATTTCCAAACTTTGAAAGTTACTTGTTTATAGTAAATTAACAGGAGAAGGAGTATTGGGTCTAAAATTTAAACATTTTAATAATATTAGTAGGTATTGAAAATTGTTATTCGGAGACATATTGCTGACGTACACCTTTTTTAGGAGCATAGGAAAGTGTTTATTTATTTGTACCTTTGCCTAAATGGAGTGTATGTGTGTGTGTGTGTGTGGTGTGTGTGTGTGTGTGTGTGCGTGTGTATATGTTCTATCAAACTTTATCAATTGTTCATTTGGATTTCAGTAACATGAAGTGTCTGCTGTTGTGGACAGTATAACGTCTCTGAGTAAATTAGAGAAATATTTTACAGAGTGTGAGGATGTAAAGTAAGGACCGGTGATAATAAAATTCTAGGTGTGCTCTTGTATACTTTCTTTCAAAATAACTTACCAATTAAAACGAAATGAGAAGGAGCAAAGAAATATATTGATGTTATTTCAGATATAGGGCAAGGTAGCATGACAAAATGAGATGAATAGAATGGACATAGGAAATGCATTAAAAAAATCTAAGTTTGATTACCAATTTTTTAATGGAAAAACACACTAACCATCTGTAAGACTCAGTTTTCCATTTTTTAAATGAGGCCATTAAACTTATTTGTGTTTATGATGAGTGAAGATAACGGGTCAATAACACAGCAGATAGTGTGTAATCTCAGTGCATTTTCCTCAGCAAAATTTAATCCATGATTGGAAACTCCAACATCTGTGATTTTTTTCCAGAAGTAGAAAATGCCTTCAGATAAGGTTTTCTGAAAGTAGATAGAGAGCTAGAAAAAAAATGGCCTATTTATTTTCAAAATGCTAGGTGTGATTTACTCCAAATCAGACCACAGAAAATAAAGAAATGGTGGAGAAGGGGAGGGATTGTTAATGTGAAAGCAGAATCTAGTTTACCCTCAAACTAAATAAACATGTTTTATATTCAACATTTTTATTCAGAGAATTCCTGACATCGTTAACACCACAGCCAACACCCATTACTTCATTCTCATTTAAGCTCTTAACAATTTGAGTTTGATACTAAACAGAAAGAGTAAGATCCAGACTCCTTTGCAAAAAATTGCAAAATAAGATGGAAAATACATAGTGTGTCAATAAATCATATTATACTACTATCAAAATCAAAAAGGCCCCACTGCACATTCAGTATAGGTGGAATAATGCTCTTAATAATATGACAACTGTAAACTGGAAGGAAATAGTATTTGGAAGATATATTCTTGGTAAAGTGAAATATCAAAAGCTTCTGAAAACTTGGAAATAAAACTTGATAAATTTTGACACAAATGAGCAAAATCTGTGAGAAATTTTACAGACATAAGTCAAATAAAGAGATGAGCTCTTTTATATAATAAATTTTCTTTAAAAAAATGAATACATCAGCCTGGTGGGGTGGCTTGTAATACCAGCACTTTGGGAGGCTGAAGTAGGCTGATCATTTGAGGTCAGGAGTTCGAGACCAGCCTGGCCAACGTGATGAAACCCCATTTCTACTAAAAATACAAAAATTAGTTGGCTGTGGTGACATGAACCTGTAGTCCCAGCTACTTGGGAGGCTGAGGCAAGATAATCACTTGATCTCAGGAGGTGAAGGTTGCAATGAGTTGAGATTGTGTCACTGCACTCCAGCCTGGGTGACAGAGTGAGACTCCGTCTCAAACGTGTATATATATATATATATATATATATATATATATCTTTAATTTTAAAAAGGCAATTTAAAAGACAGGATTAAATAATGACAGATCATTCAAGATGATTCAGGTTCTGAAGCATGAGTGACTCAAACAAGGAATATATCATATAAAAATATTCAAATACATTATCATATATCTTCTCCATATTTTATATCATAACATCAAAATATTTACCACATGCACTCAAAAAATGTAAGATATAAAACTAAAAAGTTATCTTAACATGCATGCTTGAAAGTTTTTACAGAGCAATTTGAAGCATGTTCTGGAATATCAGAAAGCCAGAAGTTTTAGGAAGAGATGTATCTATGATTCGTGACACAATAATAAAAATAGTGGTCTAATTTTTGAGAAAATTCAACAGTAAATTCAAGAGACTTTTATGATTAAAATGATGAGGCAAGTGAGGAAGACAGGAATCAGGGCCACCTACAATGAGCATCTGACTTAAGCAAAAGAGTCATTTGATGGTTCCAGGCACTGATTTGGGAGCCTAAAATAAAAAAGCACATAGCCCTAGGTAGGTGATTAATTCAAAGTGTGGCAGTTTGAGTTTGAAATATTTGTGAAACCTCCAGTGGAACCATGAAATACAAAGCCCCATATGTAGATATGGAGGTATCTGCTGGAGACAAAAACGTGAGAATCAGTAGATAAACAATTATTATTTCGTGGGGTGAATGAGATCGATTTATTTAAAAAGTGAATATAGCATTTGATGTGGAGCAAGCACACTCCTGAATGCTTTTACAAATATTAACTCATGTAAGCCTCATAGTGACTATGAGGTGAGTGTGTAGATTGGGAAGGGATATCCTAGAAGTGGACTCTGAACAACAAAGAGAAAACAAGTATGAGAAAATGGAGAAGAAATGGCCAGTGAAGCAGGAGAAAACCTGGGAGGCTGCAGTTACACAAACACTAAGGGAAGTGAGTATTTCCAAAAATTGTCATGAGTCACCAATGTCTATAGCACAGAGTGTTCCGGAAGGCAAGGGGTAAACATATGCATGGGTTTAACAATGACACGCATGGTGCCCCCTCACACTAATAAATATTTTACAAGGTTACTGGTGATGCCATTAATGACAATGCACCAGTAAGTGAGATGGGGTAGGAACAGAAATGGAGGCTATGAAAACAGAAATTTGGGATGTTATTTTATAAATCTACTCTGAAAATTAACAGAAAGAATATGAAGGAAAAAATTTTGTGAAGGTTATCATTTTATGTGGCTAAAGAGGGAGAGTTAAAAGCTATAAGAAAAGTAAAATGAATAGCAGATGAGATCCCAGGCACAGGTGAAAAGAATTTAACTATAGGATGAAGAAAAGATTTATTTTCCATTAAAATGATAGGTTTTCTTGGTGGTGGATACAAATATATTTGCAAAGTGTGTGTAATGAATGTGTGTGTTTGTGTTTTGCGGGGTGGGGGGGCGGGGGACAGAGATAGATATAAACAGAAAGATAGATTAGAAAGTTACCGAAGAGCATATAGGAAGATGAAAAATTTCTTGCTGTGATTCAATTTTGTGTGTGAGAAAGAGATTGAGATTGCTTTTCAGAATGATAAGAAGTAGTAGACTTTTAAAAAGGTAAAGGTTTGATGTTTTCTCTAGGTAAAATAAAACGGAGCATTAATAATTTATCACTAACAGATTTCTGGGCTGCTGGCATCCCAACCATAAATTAATAGTAACTTCTGCTGCCTTAAAAATTCAGCAATTCTCCACTCCAGATACAGGAATTTAATATACAAATGATTATAGTTGGATTTTATCAACTGGACAGAGATAAAGAACAAAAGAGGCAAGACTTTGAAAGGTTTTAAGAGGAAATACGTAAGTGGTTTATTACTTAATCATAAACTAATCATTTTTTCTACATGTGTCCTTTCAATGCTTAGAAATGTAGATAATACTTCAAATTAGTAATATCGTACTTGGGAATTAAAAATATTAAAATGGCTATGTGCATGTTCACGTTTATTTTACTAGAGAAAATAAAATTACATTTTAAACAATGTAGGTTTCCAACATAATGAAAGTTATTAGATATGGTGGCACATCTATCTACCCGATATAATATACACTAAGTTAAATGGGCAATGATAATGACTAGAAGATAATTTGGGGAATAATCCATGTGATATGAATTTTAAATGCTGTACACAAAAATATATGCATGCTTTAAGATTAACCAAGCACAAATTGGTGTTCATGGAGAAAAAGATGATTTGGTAAAAGGAAATACCTTAGGTCAATGAGATTGTGAATGCATTTTCATCATTTCTCTTCTACTTAACAAAAATTTTTAGTCATCTTGTTTGCTTGCCCATGAAACGTTCTCTGTTACATCAGACAGTGAGAAGGCTCCTTAATATGTTCATAAATCTAGCTCTCAGAGAAGGTTAGCCTATGCTCACCTAAGGAGTAAATCACCGTTAACCCACACTAACCATGGTGATTCCATTAACTTTACAGTGTTTATTTAGATATTTCTGTATGAACTCTGGTTAATAAGTTGAGAAGGGATGTATCTGCATGCTTGGGGATGGGTGATTTTGAAAATCTTCCTTGCTATGAATGCTGCTATATGGGAAGAACCACAAGGTAGCTCCTCCTCCTATTTGTCCTGTCTGTAAGTGACACCCGTTGCTGAAGCTGCTACCTTGTAACGTTGAGGCAGATTACCTAAAAATAAAATTCATCTGCTTCAAATGATGGAAATAAAAACATAGGAAAAACCTGGTTCCTCGTTGAAGGCACCATTCTTGAAGCAGCTTACCTCTGAATTTTGTATAATGTGGGATAATAAATTTAGGGTAATTATTTATGCTCCTTGTGTTGTGATGTTTTCCTGTTAGCAGCCAAATATAACCTCACAGTTGTTTTGCTGTTTTTGCTTTCATAAATGAACTATTAACCAATTAAAAAATTGATAGAAGGATGCTTAGGAAATGAGAAGATAATGTTGACAATACAAGCCCATGCCAAATTCCCGTTTCTTATCATTAAAATTGTCCTGGCATTAAAGCAATGCTTATTATTATTATTATTATTATTATTATTAACATAAGAGTTAAATTTTGAGATTATAAAGTATACTCAGATTAAAATAAAGTATGGGAAACAATGAAGCAAAACATTCTAAACTTGAAAAATAAATTAAGATTGCAAACAAAGAGTGACTTAAAACAAAAACAACAAAAATCAAATCTCCTAAGTAATTGCAGATTTGTTGACTAATCATGTTTACTAAAAGAGTGGCTAGCTTGAGCCTCAGAGATGAGGGTGCAGTGAGCCGAGATCAAGCCACTGTGTGCTCCAGCCTGGGCAACAGAGTGAGACTCTGTCTCAAAACAAACAAACAAGGCCGGCCGGGCACAGTGGCTCACACTTGTAACCCCAGCACTTTGGGAGGCCAAGGCAGGAAGATCACCTGAGGTCAGGAGTTCGTGACCAGCCTAACCAACATGGAGGAAACCCCATCTCTACTAAAAATACAAAAATTACCTGGGCATGGTGACATGAGCCTATAATCCCAGCTACTCTGGAGGCTGAGGCAGGAAAATGGCTTGAACCTGGTAGGCTGAGTTTGCAGTGAGCCGAGATTGTGCCATTGCACTCCAGCCTGGGCAACAAG